>NW_027422811.1:0-57500 GCF_048934315.1 Petromyzon marinus
CGGCCCGGGGGACGGCCCGGGGACCGGCCCGGGGACCGGCCCGGGGGACGGCCCGGGGGACGGCCCGGGGGACGGCCCGGGGGACGGCCCGGGGGACGGCCCGGGGGACCGGCCCGGGGACCGGCCCGGGGACCGGCCCGGGGGACGGCCCGGGGGACGGCCCGGGGGACGGCCCGGGGGACGGCCCGGGGGACGGCCCGGGGACCGGCCCGGGGGACCGGCCCGGGGGACCGGCCCGGGGGACCGGCCCGGGGGACCGGCCCGGGGGACCGGCCCGGGGGACCGGCCCGGGGGACCGGCCCGGGGGACCGGCCCGGGGGACCGGCCCGGGGGACCGGCCCGGGGACCGGCCCGGGGGACCGGCCCGGGGGACCGGCCCGGGGGACCGGCCCGGGGGACCGGCCCGGGGGACCGGCCCGGGGGACCGGCCCGGGGGACCGGCCCGGGGGACCGGCCCGGGGGACCGGCCCGGGGGACCGGCCCGGGGGACCGGCCCGGGGGACCGGCCCGGGGGACCGGCCCGGGGGACCGGCCCGGGGGACCGGCCCGGGGGACCGGCCCGGGGGACCGGCCCGGGGGACCGGCCCGGTGGACCGGCCCGGGGGACCGGCCCGGGGGACCGGCCCGGGGGACCGGCCCGGGGGACCGGCCCGGGGGACCGGCCCGGGGGACCGGCCCGGGGGACCGGCCCGGGGGACCGGCCCGGGGGACCGGCCCGGGGGACCGGCCCGGGGGACCGGCCCGGGGGACCGGCCCGGGGGACCGGCCCGGGGGACCGGCCCGGGGGACCGGCCCGGGGGACCGGCCCGGGGGACCGGCCCGGGGGACAGGCCCGGGGGACCGGCCCGGGGGACCGGCCCGGGGGACCGGCCCGGGGGACCGGCCCGGGGGACCGGCCCGGGGGACCGGCCCGGGGGACCGGCCCGGGGGACCGGCCCGGGGGACCGGCCCGGGGGACCGGCCCGGGGGACCGGCCCGGGGGACCGGCCCGGGGGACCGGCCCGGGGGACCGGCCCGGGGGACCGGCCCGGGGGACCGGCCCGGGGGACCGGCCCGGGGGACCGGCCCGGGGGACCGGCCCGGGGGACCGGCCCGGGGGACCGGCCCGGGGGACCGGCCCCGGGGACCGGCCCGGGGGACCGGCCCGGGGGACCGGCCCGGGGGACCGGCCCGGGGGACCGGCCCGGGGGACCGGCCCGGGGGACCGGCCCGGGGGACCGGCCCGGGGGACCGGCCCGGGGGACCGGCCCGGGGGACCGGCCCGGGGGACCGGCCCGGGGGACCGGCCCGGGGACCGGCCCGGGGGACGGCCCGGGGACCGGCCCGGGGACCGGCCCGGGGACCGGCCCGGGGACCGGCCCGGGGGACGGCCCGGGGGACGGCCCGGGGGACGGCCCGGGGGACGGCCCGGGGGACCGGCCCGGGGGACGGCCCGGGGGACCGGCCCGGGGGACGGCCCGGGGGACGGCCCGGGGACCGGCCCGGGGACCGGCCCGGGGACCGGCCCGGGGGACGGCCCGGGGACCGGCCCGGGGGACCGGCCCGGGGGACCGGCCCGGGGGACGGCCCGGGGGACGGCCCGGGGGACGGCCCGGGGGACGGCCCGGGGGACGGCCCGGGGGACGGCCCGGGGGACGGCCCGGGGGACGGCCCGGGGGACGGCCCGGGGGACGGCCCGGGGGACGGCCCGGGGGACGGCCCGGGGGACGGCCCGGGGGACACCCGGGGACGGCCCGGGGGACGGGCCCGGGGGACGGCCCGGGGGACGGCCCGGGGGACGGCCCGGGGGACGGCCCGGGGGACGGCCCGGGGGACGGCCCGGGGGACGGCCCGGGGGACGGCCCGGGGGACGGCCCGGGGGACGGCCCGGGGGACGGCCCGGGGGACGGCCCGGGGGACGGCCCGGGGGACGGCCCGGGGGACGGCCCGGGGGACGGCCCGGGGGACGGCCCGGGGGACGGCCCGGGGGACGGCCCGGGGGACGGCCCGGGGGACGGCCCGGGGGACGGCCCGGGGGACGGCCCGGGGGACGGCCCGGGGGACGGCCCGGGGGACGGCCCGGGGGACGGCCCGGGGGACGGCCCGGGGGACGGCCCGGGGGACGGCCCGGGGGACGGCCCGGGGGACGGCCCGGGGGACGGCCCGGGGGACGGCCCGGGGGACGGCCCGGGGGACGGCCCGGGGGACGGCCCGGGGGACGGCCCGGGGGACGGCCCGGGGGACGGCCCGGGGGACGGCCCGGGGGACGGCCCGGGGGACGGCCCGGGGGACGGCCCGGGGGACGGCCCGGGGGACGGCCCGGGGGACGGCCCGGGGGACGGCCCGGGGGACGGCCCGGGGGACGGCCCGGGGGACGGCCCGGGGGACGGCCCGGGGGACGGCCCGGGGGACGGCCCGGGGGGACGGCCCGGGGGACGGCCCGGGGGACGGCCCGGGGGACGGCCCGGGGGACGGCCCGGGGGACGGCCCGGGGGACGGCCCGGGGGACGGCCCGGGGGACGGCCCGGGGGACGGCCCGGGGGACGGCCCGGGGGACGGCCCGGGGGACGGCCCGGGGGACGGCCCGGGGGACGGCCCGGGGGACGGCCCGGGGGACGGCCCGGGGGACGGCCCGGGGGACGGCCCGGGGGACGGCCCGGGGGACGGCCCGGGGGACGGCCCGGGGGACGGCCCGGGGGACGGCCCGGGGGACGGCCCGGGGGACGGCCCGGGGGACGGCCCGGGGGACGGCCCGGGGGACGGCCCGGGGGACGGCCCGGGGGACGGCCCGGGGGACGGCCCGGGGGACGGCCCGGGGGACGGCCCGGGGGACGGCCCGGGGGACGGCCCGGGGGACGGCCCGGGGGACGGCCCGGGGGACGGCCCGGGGGACGGCCCGGGGGACGGCCCGGGGGACGGCCCGGGGGACGGCCCGGGGGACGGCCCGGGGGACGGCCCGGGGGACGGCCCGGGGGACGGCCCGGGGGACGGCCCGGGGACGGCCCGGGGGACGGCCCGGGGGACGGCCCGGGGGACGGCCCGGGGGACGGCCCGGGGGACGGCCCGGGGGACGGCCCGGGGGACGGCCCGGGGGACGGCCCGGGGGACGGCCCGGGGGACGGCCCGGGGGACGGCCCGGGGGGCGGCCCGGGGGGCGGCCCGGGGGACGGCCCGGGGGGCGGCCCGGGGGACGGCCCGGGGGACGGCCCGGGGGACTGCCCGGGGGACGGCCCGGGGACGGCCCGGGGGACGGCCCCGGGGACGGCCCGGGGGACGGCCCGGGGGACGGCCCGGGGGACGGCCCGGGGGACGGCCCGGGGGACGGCCCCGGGGACGGCCCGGGGACCGGCCCGGGGACCGGCCCGGGGACCGTCCCGGGGACCGGCCCGGGGGACGGCCCGGGGGACGGCCCGGGGGACGGCCCGGGGGACGGCCCGGGGGACGGCCCGGGGGACGGCCCGGGGGACGGCCCGGGGGACGGCCCGGGGGACGGCCCGGGGGACGGCCCGGGGGAAGGCCCGGGGACCGGCCCGGGGGACGGCCCGGGGACCGGCCCGGGGACCGGCCCGGGGACCGGCCCGGGGACCGGCCCGGGGGACGGCCCGGGGGACGGCCCGGGGGACGGCCCGGGGGACGGCCCGGGGGACGGCCCGGGGGACGGCCCGGGGGACGGCCCGGGGGACGGCCCGGGGGACGGCCCGGGGGACGGCCCGGGGGACGGCCCGGGGGACGGCCCGGGGGACGGCCCGGGGGACGGCCCGGGGGACGGCCCGGGGGACGGCCCGGGGGACGGCCCGGGGGACGGCCCGGGGGACGGCCCGGGGGACGGCCCGGGGGACGGCCCGGGGGACGGCCCGGGGGACGGCCCGGGGGACGGCCCGGGGGACGGCCCGGGGGACGGCCCGGGGGGCGGCCCGGGGGACGGCCCGGGGGGCGGCCCGGGGGACGGCCCGGGGGACGGCCCGGGGGACTGCCCGGGGGACGGCCCGGGGGACGGCCCGGGGGACGGCCCGGGGGACGGCCCGGGGGACGGCCCGGGGGACGGCCCGGGGGACGGCCCCGGGGACGGCCCGGGGGACGGCCCGGGGGACGGCCCGGGGGACGGCCCGGGGGACGGCCCGGGGGACGGCCCGGGGACCGGCCCGGGGACCGTCCCGGGGACCGTCCCGGGGACCGGCCCGGGGGACGGCCCGGGGGACGGCCCGGGGGACGGCCCGGGGGACGGCCCGGGGGACGGCCCGGGGGACGGCCCGGGGGACGGCCCGGGGACCGGCCCGGGGGACGGCCCGGGGACCGGCCCGGGGACCGGCCCGGGGACCGGCCCGGGGACCGGCCCGGGGACCGGCCCGGGGACCGGCCCGGGGACC
Organism: Petromyzon marinus; assembly: GCF_048934315.1. Lineage (NCBI taxonomy): Eukaryota > Metazoa > Chordata > Hyperoartia > Petromyzontiformes > Petromyzontidae > Petromyzon > Petromyzon marinus. The sequence goes on from NW_027422811.1 coordinate 4,347, forward strand.
GGCCCGGGGACCGGCCCGGGGACCGGCCCGGGTGACGGCCCGGGTGACGGCCCGGGTGACGGCCCGGGTGACGGCCCGGGTGACGGCCCGGGTGACGGCCCGGGTGACGGCCCGGGTGACGGCCCGGGGGACGGCCCGGGGGACGGCCCGGGGGACGGCCCGGGGGACGGCCCGGGGGACGGCCCGGGGGACGGCCCGGGGGACGGCCCGGGGGACGGCCCGGGGGACGGCCCGGGGGACGGCCCGGGGGACGGCCCGGGGGACGGCCCGGGGGACGGCCCGGGGGACGGCCCGGGGGACGGCCCGGGGGACGGCCCGGGGGACGGCCCGGGGGACGGCCCGGGGGACGGCCCGGGGGACGGCCCGGGGGACGGCCCGGGGGACGGCCCGGGGGACGGCCCGGGGGACGGCCCGGGGGACGGCCCGGGGGACGGCCCGGGGGACGGCCCGGGGGACGGCCCGGGGGACGGCCCGGGGGACGGCCCGGGGGACGGCCCGGGGGACGGCCCGGGGGACGGCCCGGGGGACGGCCCGGGGGACGGCCCGGGGGACGGCCCGGGGGACGGCCCGGGGGACGGCCCGGGGGACGGCCCGGGGGACGGCCCGGGGGACGGCCCGGGGGACGGCCCGGGGGACGGCCCGGGGGACGGCCCGGGGGACGGCCCGGGGGACGGCCCGGGGGACGGCCCGGGGGACGGCCCGGGGGACGGCCCGGGGGACGGCCCGGGGGACGGCCCGGGGGACGGCCCGGGGGACGGCCCGGGGGACGGCCCGGGGGACGGCCCGGGGGACGGCCCGGGGGACGGCCCGGGGGACGGCCCGGGGGACGGCCCGGGGGACGGCCCGGGGGACGGCCCGGGGGACGGCCCGGGGGACGGCCCGGGGGACGGCCCGGGGGACGGCCCGGGGGACGGCCCGGGGGACGGCCCGGGGGACGGCCCGGGGGACGGCCCGGGGGACGGCCCGGGGGACGGCCCGGGGGACGGCCCGGGGGACGGCCCGGGGGACGGCCCGGGGGACGGCCCGGGGGACGGCCCGGGGGACGGCCCGGGGGACGGCCCGGGGGACGGCCCGGGGGACGGCCCGGGGGACGGCCCGGGGGACGGCCCGGGGGACGGCCCGGGGGACGGCCCGGGGGACGGCCCGGGGGACGGCCCGGGGGACGGCCCGGGGGACGGCCCGGGGGACGGCCCGGGGGACGGCCCGGGGGACGGCCCGGGGGACGGCCCGGGGGACGGCCCGGGGGACGGCCCGGGGGACGGCCCGGGGGACGGCCCGGGGGACGGCCCGGGGGACGGCCCGGGGGACGGCCCGGGGGACGGCCCGGGGGACGGCCCGGGGGACGGCCCGGGGGACGGCCCGGGGGACGGCCCGGGGGACGGCCCGGGGGACGGCCCGGGGGACGGCCCGGGGGACGGCCCGGGGGACGGCCCGGGGGACGGCCCGGGGGACGGCCCGGGGGACGGCCCGGGGGACGGCCCGGGGGACGGCCCGGGGGACGGCCCGGGGGACGGCCCGGGGGACGGCCCGGGGGACGGCCCGGGGGACGGCCCGGGGGACGGCCCGGGGGACGGCCCGGGGGACGGCCCGGGGGACGGCCCGGGGGACGGCCCGGGGGACGGCCCGGGGGACGGCCCGGGGGACGGCCCGGGGGACGGCCCGGGGGACGGCCCGGGGGACGGCCCGGGGGACGGCCCGGGGGACGGCCCGGGGGACGGCCCGGGGGACGGCCCGGGGGACGGCCCGGGGGACGGCCCGGGGGACGGCCCGGGGGACGGCCCGGGGGACGGCCCGGGGGACGGCCCGGGGGACGGCCCGGGGGACGGCCCGGGGGACGGCCCGGGGGACGGCCCGGGGGACGGCCCGGGGGACGGCCCGGGGGACGGCCCGGGGGACGGCCCGGGGGACGGCCCGGGGGACGGCCCGGGGGACGGCCCGGGGGACGACCCGGGGGATGGCCCGGGGGACGGCCCGGGGGACGGCCCGGGGGACGTAGGGCTGTAGGGGCAAGTGCTCTCATACACAGACACAGACAAAGCTACCCCAGGTACCCTCTAGCAATGCTGTAGGGGCAAGTGCTGTTACACAAACACAGACAAAGCTACCCCAGGTAGCCTCTATGAGGGCTAAAAGGGGCAAGTGCTGTTACACAAACACAGACAAAGCAACCTTAGGTAGCCTCTCGCAGGGCTTTAGGGGCAATTGCTGCCACACAGATACAAAAAAGCTAACCCAGATAAATTCTAGCAGTGCTGTAGGGGCAAGTGCTGTCAAAACATACATAGACAAAGCTACCCCAGGTAGCCTCTAGCTGGTTGTCGGGGCAAATGTTGTCACAGCGACACAGACAAAGCTACCCCAGGTAGAATCTTTCTGGTTGTAGGGGCAAGTGCTTTGAGCAATAGCACCTATGAAGGCTACCGTCACTGTGGCTACACACACAGAGGGAGTGGGTGGCCACCACCACCACGCCCGACCGCCTTTGTCTCTCTCCCAGTTCTAGCGATGTTTACAACACCACCACCACCATCACTCCCCACACACACACAGTGCGCTAACCACTGCACCATCATTCCCCACTCACACACACAGTGCGCTAACCACTGCACCACCACTCCCCACTCAGACACACAATGCCCTAACCACTGCTCCACCACTCCCCACTCACATACAGTGCGCTAACCACTGCACCACCACTCCCCACTCACACACAGTGCGCTAACCACTGCACCACCACTCCCCACACACACACAGTGTGCTAACCACTGCACCACCACTCCCCACTCACACACTGCGCTAACCACTGCACCACCACTCCCCACTCACACACAGTGCGCTAACCACTGCACCACCACTCCGCACACACACTCAACGTGCGCTAACCACTGCACCACCGCTCCTCCCACACAAATTATTTCGCGACTCACTGCTGCCCTCTTGTGGTACAAAACTAGAATCTCACTCACCAACTCACCCACTCACCCACCCACCCATTCATCCAGACAAAGCTACCCCACGTAGCCTCTAGCTGGTTGTAGGGGCAAGTGCTGTTCCACAGACACTGACAAAGCTACCCCAGGTAGCCTTTGGCAGGGCTGTAGGGGCAAGTGCTGTTACATAGACACAGACAAAGGTACCCCAGGTAGCCTCTAGCGGGGCTGTAGGGGCAAGTGCTCTCACACAGATACAAACAAAGCTAACCCAGATAAATTCTAGCAGGGCTGTCGGGGCAAGTGCTGTCAAAACATACATAGACAAAGCTACCCCAGGTAGCCTCTAGCGGTGCTGTAGGGGCAAGTGCTCTCATACACAGACACAGACAAATCTACCCTAGGTACCCTCTAGCAATGCTGTAGGGGCAAGTGCTGTTACACAAACACAGACAAAGCTACACCAGGTAGCCTCTAGCAGGGCTATAGGGGCAAGTGCTGTTACACAAACACAGACAAAGCTACCTTAGGTAGCCTCTCGCAGGGCTGTAGGGGCAATTGCTGCCACACAGATACAAAAAAGCTAACCCAGATAAATTCTAGCAGTGCTGTAGGGGCAAGTGCTGTCAAAACATACATAGACAAAGCTACCCCAGGTAGCCTCTAGCTGGTTGTCGGGGCAAATGTTGTCACAGAGACACAGACAAAGCTACCCCAGGTAGAATCTTTCTGGCTGTAGGGACAAGTGCTTTGAGCAATAGCACCTATGAAGGCTACCGTCACAGTGGCTACACACACAGAGGGAGTGGGTGGCCACCACCACCACGCCCGACCGCCTTTGTCTCTCTCCCAGTTCTAGCGATGTTTACAACACCACCACCACCATCACTCCCCACACACACACAGTGCGCTAACCACTGCACCATCATTCCCCACTCACACACACAGTGCGCTAACCACTGCACCACCACTCCCCACTCAGACACACAATGCCCTAACCACTGCTCCACCACTCCCCACTCACATACAGTGCGCTAACCACTGCACCACCACTCCCCACTCACACACAGTGCGCTAACCACTGCACCACCACTCCCCACACACACACAGTGCGCTAACCACTGCACCACCACTCCCCACTCACACACAGTGCGCTAACCACTGCACCACCACTCCCCACTCACACACAGTGCGCTAACCACTGCATCACCACTCCGCACACACACTCAACGTGCGCTAACCACTGCACCACCGCTCCTCCCACACAAATTATTTCGCGACTCACTGCTGCCCTCTTGTGGTACAAAACTAGAATCTCACTCACCAACTCACCCACTCACCCACCCACCCATTCATCCAGACAAAGCTACCCCACGTAGCCTCTAGCTGGTTGTAGGGGCAAGTGCTGTTCCACAGACACTGACAAAGCTACCCCAGGTAGCCTCTAGCGGGGCTGTAGGGGCAAGTGCTCTCACACAGATACAAACAAAGCTAACCCAGATAAATTCTAGCAGGGCTGTCGGGGCAAGTGCTGTCAAAACATACATAGACAAAGCTACCCCAGGTAGCCTCTAGCGGGGCTGTAGGGGCAAGTGCTCTCATACACAGACACAGACAAAGCTACCCCAGGTACCCTCTAGCAATGCTGTAGGGGCAAGTGCTGTTACACAAACACAGACAAAGCTACCCCAGGTAGCCTCTATGAGGGCTAAAAGGGGCAAGTGCTGTTACACAAACACAGACAAAACTACCTTGGGTAGCCTCTCGCAGGGCTGTAGGGGCAATTGCTGCCACACAGATACAAAAAAGCTAACCCAGATAAATTCTAGCAGTGCTGTAGGGGCAAGTGCTGTCAAAACATACATAGACAAAGCTACCCCAGGTAGCCTCTAGCTGGTTGTCGGGGCAAATGTTGTCACAGCGACACAGACAAAGCTACCCCAGGTAGAATCTTTCTGGTTGTAGGGGCAAGTGCTTTGAGCAATAGCACCTATGAAGGCTACCGTCACTGTGGCTACACACACAGAGGGAGTGGGTGGCCAGCACCACCACGCCCGACCGCCTTTGTCTCTCTCCCAGTTCTAGTGATGTTTACAACACCACCACCACCATCACTCCCCACACACACACACAGTGCGCTAACCACTGCACCATCACTCCCCACTCACACACACAGTGCGCTAACCACTGCACCACCACTCCCCACTCAGACACAAAATGCCCTAACCACTGCTCCACCACTCCCCACTCACACAGAGTGCGCTAACCACTGCACCACCACTCCCCACTCACACACAGTGCGCTAACCACTGCACCACCACTCCCCACTCACACACAGTGCGCTAACCACTGCACCACCACTCCCCACACACACTCAACGTGCGCTAACCACTGCACCACCACTCCCCCACACAAATTATTTCGAGACTAGAATCTCACTCACCAACTCTCCCACTCACCCACCCACCCATTCATCCAGACAAAGCTACCCCACGTAGCCTCTAGCTGGTTGTAGGGGCAAGTGCTGTTCCACAGACACTGACAAAGCTACCCCAGGTAGCCTTTGGCAGGGCTGTAGGGGCAAGTGCTGTTACATAGACACAGACAAAGGTACCCCAGGTAGCCTCTAGCGGGGCTGTAGGGGCAAGTGCTCTCACACAGATACAAACAAAGCTAACCCAGATAAATTCTAGCAGGGCTGTCGGGGCAAGTGCTGTCAAAACATACATAGACAAAGCTACCCCAGGTAGCCTCTAGCGGGGCTGTAGGGGCAAGTGCTCTCATACACAGACACAGACAAAGCTACCCCAGGTACCCTCTAGCAATGCTGTAGGGGCAAGTGCTGTTACACAAACACAGACAAAGCTACCCCAGGTAGCCTCTAGCAGGGCTTTAGGGGCAAGTGCTGTTACACAAACACAGACAAAGCTACCTTAGGTAGCCTCTCGCAGGGCTGTAGGGGCAATTGCTGCCACACAGATACAAAAAAACTAACCAAGATAAATTCTAGCAGGGCTGTAGGGGCAAGTGCTGTCAAAACATACATAGACAAAACTACACCAGGTAGCCTCTAGCTGGTTGTCGGGGCAAATGTTGTCACAGAGACACAGACAAAGCTACCCCAGGTAGACTCTTTCTGGTTGTAGGGGCAAGTGCTTTGAGCAATAGCACGTATGAAGGCTACCGTCACTGTGGCTACACACACAGAGGGAGTGGGTGGCCAGCACCACAACGCCCGACCGACTTTGTCTCTCTCCCAGTTCTAGCGATGTTTACAACACCACCACCACCATCACTCCCCACACACACACACACAGTGCGCTAACCACTGCACCATCACTCCCCACTCACACACACATTGCCCTAACCACTGCTCCATCACTCCCCACTCACACACAGTGCGCTAACCACTGCACCACCACTCCCCACTCACACACAGTGCGCTAACCACTGCACCACCACTCCCCACACACACTCAACGTGCGCTAACCACTGCACCACCACTCCCCCCACACAAATTATGTCGCGACTCAATGCTGCCCTCTTGTGGTAAAAACTAGAATCTCACTCACCAACTCACCCCCTCACTCAACCACCCACCCACTCATCCAGACAAAGCTACCCCAGGTAGCCTCTAGCTGGCTGTGGGGGCAAGTGCTGTTCCACAGACACTGACAAAGCTACCCCAGGTAGCCTTTGGCAGGGCTGTAGGGGCAAGTGCTTTTACATAGACACAGACAAAGCTACCCCAGGTAGCCTCTAGCGCGGCAGTAGAGGCTAGTGCTGTTACACACAGAGAAAGCTACCCCAGGTAGCCTCTAACAGGGCTGTAGGGGCAAGTGCTGTTACACAAACACAGAAAAAGCTACCTTAGGTAGCCTCTCGCAGGGCTGTAGGGGCAAGTGCTCTCACACAGATACAAACAAAGCTAACCCAGATAAATTCTAGCAGGGCTGACGGGGCAAGTGCTGTCAAAACATACATAGACAAAGTTACCCCAGGTAGCCTCTAGCGGGGCTGTAGGGGCAAGTGCTCTCATACACAGACACAGAGAAAGCTACCCCAGGTACCCTCTAGCAATGCTGTTGGGGCAAGTGCTGTTACACAAACACAGACAAAGCTACCCCAGGTAAACTCTTTCTGGTTGTAGGGGCAAGTGCTTTGAGCAATAGCACCTATGAAGGCTACCGGCACTGTGGCTACACACACAGAGGGAGTGGGTGGCCAGCACCACCACGCCCGACCGCCTTTGACTCTCTCCCAGTTCTAGCGATGTTTACAACACCACCATCACTCCCCACACACACACACAGTGCGCTAACCACTGTATCATCACTCCCCACTCACACACACAGTGCGCTAACCAATGCACCACCACTCCCCACTCAGACACACAATGCCCTAACCACTGCTCCACCACTCCCCACTCACACAGAGTGCGCTAACCACTGCACCACCACTCCCCACTCACACACAGTGCGCTAACCACTGCACCACCACTCCCCACTCACACACAGTGCGCTAACCACTGCACCACCACTCCCCACACACACTCAACGTGCGCTAACCACTACACCACCACTCCCCCCACACAAATTATTTCGCGACTCAATGCTGCCCTCTTGTGGTAAAAATAAGAATCTCACTCACCAACTCACCCCCTCACTCAACCACCCACCCACTCATCCAGATGAAGCTACCCCAGGTAGCCTCTAGCTGGCTGTGGGAGCAAGTGCTGTTCCACAGACACTGACAAAGCTACCCCAGTTTGCCTTTGGCAGGGCTGTAGGGGCAAGTGCTGTTACATAGACACAGACAAAGGTACCCCAGGGAGCCTCTAGCGGGGCTGTAGGGGCAAGTGCTGTTACACACAGACAAAGCTACCCCAGGTAGCCTCTAGCAGGTCTTAGGGGCAAGTGCTGCTACAAAGACACAGACAAGCTATCCTAGGCAGCCTTTAGCAGGGCTGTAGGGGCAAGTGCTCTCATACGCATACACAGACACAGACAAAGCTACCCCAGGTAGCCTCTAGCAGGGCTGTCGGGGCAAGTGCTGTCAAAACATGCATAGACAAAGCTACCCCAGATAGCCTCTAGCGGGGCTGTAGGGGCAAGTGCTCTCATACACAGACACAGACAAAGCTACCCCAGGTACCCTCTAGCAATGCTGTAGGGGCAAGTGCTGTTACACAAACACAGACAAAGCTACCCCAGGTAGCCTCTAGCAGGGCTATAGGGGCAAGTGCTGTTACACAAACACAGACAAAGCTACCTTAGGTAGCCTCTCGCAGGGGTGTAGGGGCAATTGCTGCCACACAGATACAATAAAGCTAACCCAGATAAATTCTATAAGGGCTGTAGGGGCAAGTGCTGTCAAAACATACATAGACAAAGCTACCCCAGGTAGCCTCTAGCTGGTTGTCGGGGCAAATGTTGTCACAGCGACACAGACAAAGCTACCCCATGGTAGACTCTTTCTGGTTGTAGGGGCAAGTGCTTTGACCAATAGCACCTATGAAGGCTACCGGCACTGTGGGTACACACACAGAGGGAGTGGGTGGCCAGCACCACCACGCCCGACCGCCTTTGTCTCTCTCCCAGTTCTAGTGATGTTTACAACACCACCACCACCATCACTCCCCACACACACACATACACAGTGCGCTAACCACTGCACCATCACTCCCCACTCACACACACAGTGCGCTAACCACTGCACCACCACTCCCCACTCAGACACACAATGCCCTAACCACTGCTCCACCACTCCCCACTCACACAGAGTGCGATAACCACTGCACCACCACTCCCCACTCACACACAGTGCGCTAACCACTGCACCACCACTCCCCACTCACACACAGTGCGCTAACCACTGCACCACCACTCCCCACACACACTCAACGTGCGCTAACCACTGCACCACCACTCCCCCACACAAATTATTTCGCGACTCAATGCTGCCCTCTTGTGGTAAAAAACTAGAATCTCACTCACCAACTCTACCACTCACCCACCCACCCATTCATCCAGACAAAGCTACCCCACGTAGCCTCTAGCTGGTTGTAGGGGCAAGTGGTGTTCCATAGACACTGACAAAGCTACCCCAGGTAGCCTTTGGCAGGGCTGTAGGGGCAAGTGCTGTTACATAGACACAGACAAAGGTACCCCAGGTAGCCTCTAGCGGGGCTGTAGGGGCAAGTGCTCTCACACAGATACAAACAAAGCTAACCCAGATAAATTCTAGCAGGGCTGTCGGGGCAAGTGCTGTAAAAACATACATAGACAAAGCTACCCCAGGTAGCCTCTAGCGGTGCTGTAGGGGCAAGTGCTCTCATACACAGACACAGACAAATCTACCCTAGGTACCCTCTAGCAATGCTGTAGGGGCAAGTGCTGTTACACAAACACAGACAAAGCTACCCCAGGTAGCCTCTAGCAGGGCTATAGGGGCAAGTGCTGTTACACAAACACAGACAAAGCTACCTTAGGTAGCCTCTCGCTGGGCTGTAGGGGCAATTGCTGCCACACAGATACAAAAAAGCTAACCCAGATAAATTCTAGCAGTGCTGTAGGGGCAAGTGCTGTCAAAACATACATAGACAAAGCTACCCCAGGTAGCCTCTAGCTGGTTGTCGGGGCAAATGTTGTCACAGCGACACAGACAAAGCTACCCCAGGTAGAATCTTTCTGGTTGTAGGGGCAAGTGCTTTGAGCAATAGCACCTATGAAGGCTACCGTCACTGTGGCTACACACACAGAGGGAGTGGGTGGCCACCACCACCACGCCCGACCGCCTTTGTCTCTCTCCCAGTTCTAGCGATGTTTACAACACCACCACCACCATCACTCCCCACACACACACAGTGCGCTAACCACTGCACCATAATTCCCCACTCACACACACAGTGCGCTAACCACTGCACCACCACTCCCCACTCAGACACACAATGCCCTAACCACTGCTCCACCACTCCCCACTCACATACAGTGCGCTAACCACTGCACCACCACTCCCCACTCACACACAGTGCGCTAACCACTGCACCACCACTCCCCACACACACACAGTGTGCTAACCACTGCACCACCACTCCCCACTCACACACTGCGCTAACCACTGCACCACCACTCCCCACTCACACACAGTGCGCTAACCACTGCACCACCACTCCGCACACACACTCAACGTGCGCTAACCACTGCACCACCGCTCCTCCCACACAAATTATTTCGCGACTCACTGCTGCCCTCTTGTGGTACAAAACTAGAATCTCACTCACCAACTCACCCACCCACCCATTCATCCAGACAAAGCTACCCCACGTAGCCTCTAGCTGGTTGTAGGGGCAAGTGCTGTTCCACAGACACTGACAAAGCTACCCCAGGTAGCCTTTGGCAGGGCTGTAGGGGCAAGTGCTGTTACATAGACACAGACAAAGGTACCCCAGGTAGCCTCTAGCGGGGCTGTAGGGGCAAGTGCTCTCACACAGATACAAACAAAGCTAACCCAGATAAATTCTAGCAGGGCTGTCGGGGCAAGTGCTGTCAAAACATACATAGACAAAGCTACCCCAGGTAGCCTCTAGCGGGGCTGTAGGGGCAAGTGCTCTCATACACAGACACAGACAAAGCTACCCCAGGTACCCTCTAGCAATGCTGTAGGGGCAAGTGCTGTTACACAAACACAGACAAAGCTACCCCAGGTAGCCTCTATGAGGGCTAAAAGGGGCAAGTGCTGTTACACAAACACAGACAAAACTACCTTGGGTAGCCTCTCGCAGGGCTGTAGGGGCAATTGCTGCCACACAGATACAAAAAAGCTAACCCAGATAAATTCTAGCAGTGCTGTAGGGGCAAGTGCTGTCAAAACATACATAGACAAAGCTACCCCAGGTAGCCTCTAGCTGGTTGTCGGGGCAAATGTTGTCACAGCGACACAGACAAAGCTACCCCAGGTAGAATCTTTCTGGTTGTAGGGGCAAGTGCTTTGAGCAATAGCACCTATGAAGGCTACCGTCACTGTGGCTACACACACAGAGGGAGTGGGTGGCCAGCACCACCACGCCCGACCGCCTTTGTCTCTCTCCCAGTTCTAGTGATGTTTACAACACCACCACCACCATCACTCCCCACACACACACACAGTGCGCTAACCACTGCACCACCACTCCCCACTCAGACACAAAATGCCCTAACCACTGCTCCACCACTCCCCACTCACACAGAGTGCGCTAACCACTGCACCACCACTCCACACTCACACACAGTGCGCTAACCACTGCACCACCACTCCCCACTCACACACAGTGCGCTAACCACTGCACCACCACTCCCCACACACACTCAACGTGCGCTAACCACTGCACCACCACTCCCCCACACAAATTATTTCGAGACTAGAATCTCACTCACCAACTCTCCCACTCACCCACCCACCCATTCATCCAGACAAAGCTACCCCACGTAGCCTCTAGCTGGTTGTAGGGGCAAGTGCTGTTCCACAGACACTGACAAAGCTACCCCAGGTAGCCTTTGGCAGGGCTGTAGGGGCAAGTGCTGTTACATAGACACAGACAAAGGTACCCCAGGTAGCCTCTAGCGGGGCTGTAGGGGCAAGTGCTCTCACACAGATACAAACAAAGCTAACCCAGATAAATTCTAGCAGGGCTGTCGGGGCAAGTGCTGTCAAAACATACATAGACAAAGCTACCCCAGGTAGCCTCTAGCGGGGCTGTAGGGGCAAGTGCTCTCATACACAGACACAGACAAAGCTACCCCAGGTACCCTCTAGCAATGCTGTAGGGGCAAGTGCTGTTACACAAACACAGACAAAGCTACCCCAGGTAGCCTCTAGCAGGGCTTTAGGGGCAAGTGCTGTTACACAAACACAGACAAAGCTACCTTAGGTAGCCTCTCGCAGGGCTGTAGGGGCAATTGCTGCCACACAGATACAAAAAAACTAACCCAGATAAATTCTAGCAGGGCTGTAGGGGCAAGTGCTGTCAAAACATACATAGACAAAACTACACCAGGTAGCCTCTAGCTGGTTGTCGGGGCAAATGTTGTCACAGAGACACAGACAAAGCTACCCCAGGTAGACTCTTTCTGGTTGTAGGGGCAAGTGCTTTGAGCAATAGCACCTATGAAGGCTACCGTCACTGTGGCTACACACACAGAGGGAGTGGGTGGCCAGCACCACAACGCCCGACCGACTTTGTCTCTCTCCCAGTTCTAGCGATGTTTACAACACCACCACCACCATCACTCCCCACACACACACACACAGTGCGCTAACCACTGCACCATCACTCCCCACTCACACACACATTGCCCTAACCACTGCTCCATCACTCCCCACTCACACACAGTGCGCTAACCACTGCACCACCACTCCCCACTCACACACAGTGCGCTAACCACTGCACCACCACTCCCCACACACACTCAACGTGCGCTAACCACTGCACCACCACTCCCCCCACACAAATTATGTCGCGACTCAATGCTGCCCTCTTGTGGTAAAAACTAGAATCTCACTCACCAACTCACCCCCTCACTCAACCACCCACCCACTCATCCAGACAAAGCTACCCCAGGTAGCCTCTAGCTGGCTGTGGGGGCAAGTGCTGTTCCACAGACACTGACAAAGCTACCCCAGGTAGCCTTTGGCAGGGCTGTAGGGGCAAGTGCTTTTACATAGACACAGACAAAGCTACCCCAGGTAGCCTCTAGCGCGGCAGTAGAGGCTAGTGCTGTTACACACAGAGAAAGCTACCCCAGGTAGCCTCTAACAGGGCTGTAGGGGCAAGTGCTGTTACACAAACACAGAAAAAGCTACCTTAGGTAGCCTCTCGCAGGGCTGTAGGGGCAAGTGCTCTCACACAGATACAAACAAAGCTAACCCAGATAAATTCTAGCAGGGCTGACGGGGCAAGTGCTGTCAAAACATACATAGACAAAGTTACCCCAGGTAGCCTCTAGCGGGGCTGTAGGGGCAAGTGCTCTCATACACAGACACAGAGAAAGCTACCCCAGGTACCCTCTAGCAATGCTGTAGGGGCAAGTGCTGTTACACAAACACAGACAAAGCTACCCCAGGTAGACTCTTTCTGGTTGTAGGGGCAAGTGCTTTGAGCAATAGCACCTATGAAGGCTACCGGCACTGTGGCTACACACACAGAGGGAGTGGGTGGCCAGCACCACCACGCCCGACCGCCTTTGACTCTCTCCCAGTTCTAGCGATGTTTACAACACCACCATCACTCCCCACACACACACACAGTGCGCTAACCACTGTATCATCACTCCCCACTCACACACACAGTGCGCTAACCAATGCACCACCACTCCCCACTCAGACACACAATGCCCTAACCACTGCTCCACCACTCTCCACTCACACAGAGTGCGCTAACCACTGCACCACCACTCCCCACTCACACACAGTGCGCTAACCACTGCACCACCACTCCCCACTCACACACAGTGCGCTAACCACTGCACCACCACTCCCCACACACACTCAACGTGCGCTAACCACTACACCACCACTCCCCCCACACAAATTATTTCGCGACTCAATGCTGCCCTCTTGTGGTAAAAATAAGAATCTCACTCACCAACTCACCCCCTCACTCAACCACCCACCCACTCATCCAGATGAAGCTACCCCAGGTAGCCTCTAGCTGGCTGTGGGAGCAAGTGCTGTTCCACAGACACTGACAAAGCTACCCCAGTTTGCCTTTGGCAGGGCTGTAGGGGCAAGTGCTGTTACATAGACACAGACAAAGGTACCCCAGGGAGCCTCTAGCGGGGCTGTAGGGGCAAGTGCTGTTACACACAGACAAAGCTACCCCAGGTAGCCTCTAGCAGGTCTTAGGGGCAAGTGCTGCTACAAAGACACAGACAAGCTATCCTAGGCAGCCTTTAGCAGGGCTGTAGGGGCAAGTGCTCTCATACGCATACACAGACACAGACAAAGCTACCCCAGGTAGCCTCTAGCAGGGCTGTCGGGGCAAGTGCTGTCAAAACATGCATAGACAAAGCTACCCCAGATAGCCTCTAGCGGGGCTGTAGGGGCAAGTGCTCTCATACACAGACACAGACAAAGCTACCCCAGGTACCCTCTAGCAATGCTGTAGGGGCAAGTGCTGTTACACAAACACAGACAAAGCTACCCCAGGTAGCCTCTAGCAGGGCTATAGGGGCAAGTGCTGTTACACAAACACAGACAAAGCTACCTTAGGTAGCCTCTCGCAGGGGTGTAGGGGCAATTGCTGCCACACAGATACAATAAAGCTAACCCAGATAAATTCTATAAGGGCTGTAGGGGCAAGTGCTGTCAAAACATACATAGACAAAGCTACCCCAGGTAGCCTCTAGCTGGTTGTCGGGGCAAATGTTGTCACAGCGACACAGACAAAGCTACCCCATGGTAGACTCTTTCTGGTTGTAGGGGCAAGTGCTTTGACCAATAGCACCTATGAAAGCTACCGGCACTGTGGGTACACACACAGAGGGAGTGGGTGGCCAGCACCACCACGCCCGACCGCCTTTGTCTCTCTCCCAGTTCTAGTGATGTTTACAACACCACCACCACCATCACTCCCCACACACACACATACACAGTGCGCTAACCACTGCACCATCACTCCCCACTCACACACACAGTGCGCTAACCACTGCACCACCACTCCCCACTCAGACACACAATGCCCTAACCACTGCTCCACCACTCCCCACTCACACAGAGTGCGATAACCACTGCACCACCACTCCCCACTCACACACAGTGCGCTAACCACTGCACCACCACTCCCCACTCACACACAGTGCGCTAACCACTGCACCACCACTCCCCACACACACTCAACGTGCGCTAACCACTGCACCACCACTCCCCCACACAAATTATTTCGCGACTCAATGCTGCCCTCTTGTGGTAAAAAACTAGAATCTCACTCACCAACTCTACCACTCACCCACCCACCCATTCATCCAGACAAAGCTACCCCACGTAGCCTCTAGCTGGTTGTAGGGGCAAGTGGTGTTCCACAGACACTGACAAAGCTACCCCAGGTAGCCTTTGGCAGGGCTGTAGGGGCAAGTGCTGTTACATAGACACAGACAAAGGTACCCCAGGTAGCCTCTAGCGGGGCTGTAGGGGCAAGTGCTCTCACACAGATACAAACAAAGCTAACCCAGATAAATTCTAGCAGGGCTGTCGGGGCAAGTGCTGTAAAAACATACATAGACAAAGCTACCCCAGGTAGCCTCTAGCGGTGCTGTAGGGGCAAGTGCTCTCATACACAGACACAGACAAATCTACCCTAGGTACCCTCTAGCAATGCTGTAGGGGCAAGTGCTGTTACACAAACACAGACAAAGCTACACCAGGTAGCCTCTAGCAGGGCTATAGGGGCAAGTGCTGTTACACAAACACAGACAAAGCTACCTTAGGTAGCCTCTCGCTGGGCTGTAGGGGCAATTGCTGCCACACAGATACAAAAAAGCTAACCCAGATAAATTATAGCAGTGCTGTAGGGGCAAGTGCTGTCAAAACATACATAGACAAAGCTACCCCAGGTAGCCTCTAGCTGGTTGTCGGGGCAAATGTTGTCACAGCGACACAGACAAAGCTACCCCATGGTAGACTCTTTCTGGTTGTAGGGGCAAGTGCTTTGACCAATAGCACCTATGAAAGCTACCGGCACTGTGGGTACACACACAGAGGGAGTGGGTGGCCAGCACCACCACGCCCGACCGCCTTTGTCTCTCTCCCAGTTCTAGTGATGTTTACAACACCACAACCACCATCACTCCCCACACACACACATACACAGTGCGCTAACCACTGCACCATCACTCCCCACTCACACACACAGTGCGCTAACCACTGCACCACCACTCCCCACTCAGACACACAATGCCCTAACCACTGCTCCACCACTCCCCACTCACACAGAGTGCGATAACCACTGCACCACCACTCCCCACTCACACACAGTGCGCTAACCACTGCACCACCACTCCCCACTCACACACAGTGCGCTAACCACTGCACCACCACTCCCCACACACACTCAACGTGCGCTAACCACTGCACCACCACTCCCCCACACAAATTATTTCGCGACTCAATGCTGCCCTCTTGTGGTAAAAAACTAGAATCTCACTCACCAACTCTACCACTCACCCACCCACCCATTCATCCAGACAAAGCTACCCCACGTAGCCTCTAGCTGGTTGTAGGGGCAAGTGATGTTCCACAGACACTGACAAAGCTACCCCAGGTAGCCTTTGGCAGGGCTGTAGGGGCAAGTGCTGTTACATAGACACAGACAAAGGTACCCCAGGTAGCCTCTAGCGGGGCTGTAGGGGCAAGTGCTCTCACACAGATACAAACAAAGCTAACCCAGATAAATTCTAGCAGGGCTGTCGGGGCAAGTGCTGTAAAAACATACATAGACAAAGCTACCCCAGGTAGCCTCTAGCGGTGCTGTAGGGGCAAGTGCTCTCATACACAGACACAGACAAATCTACCCTAGGTACCCTCTAGCAATGCTGTAGGGGCAAGTGCTGTTACACAAACACAGACAAAGCTACACCAGGTAGCCTCTAGCAGGGCTATAGGGGCAAGTGCTGTTACACAAACACAGACAAAGCTACCTTAGGTAGCCTCTCGCTGGGCTGTAGGGGCAATTGCTGCCACACAGATACAAAAAAGCTAACCCAGATAAATTCTAGCAGTGCTGTAGGGGCAAGTGCTGTCAAAACATACATAGACAAAGCTACCCCAGGTAGCCTCTAGCTGGTTGTCGGGGCAAATGTTGTCACAGAGACACAGACAAAGCTACCCCAGGTAGAATCTTTCTGGTTGTAGGGGCAAGTGCTTTGAGCAATAGCACCTATGAAGGCTACCGTCACTGTGGCTACACACACAGAGGGAGTGGGTGGCCACCACCACCACCACGCCCGACCGCCTTTGTCTCTCTCCCAGTTCTAGCGATGTTTACAACACCACCACCACCATCACTCCCCACACACACACACACAGTGCGCTAACCACTGCACCATCATTCCCCACTCACACACACAGTGCGCTAACCACTGCACCACCACTCCCCACTCAGACACACAATGCCCTAACCACTGCTCCACCACTCCCCACTCACATACAGTGCGCTAACCACTGCACCACCACTCCCCACTCAGACACACAATGCCCTAACCACTGCTCCACCACTCCCCACTCACACAGAGTGCGATAACCACTGCACCACCACTCCCCACTCACACACAGTTCGCTAACCACTGCACCACCACTCCCCACTCACACACAGTGCGCTAACCACTGCACCACCACTCCCCACACACACTCAACGTGCGCTAACCACTGCACCACCACTCCCCCACACAAATTATTTCGCGACTCAATGCTGCCCTCTTGTGGTAAAAAACTAGAATCTCACTCACCAACTCTACCACTCACCCACCCACCCATTCATCCAGACAAAGCTACCCCACGTAGCCTCTAGCTGGTTGTAGGGGCAAGTGCTGTTCCACAGACACTGACAAAGCTACCCCAGGTAGCCTTTGGCAGGGCTGTAGGGGCAAGTGCTGTTACATAGACACAGACAAAGGTACCCCAGGTAGCCTCTAGCGGGGCTGTAGGGGCAAGTGCTCTCACACAGATACAAACAAAGCTAACCCAGATAAATTCTAGCAGGGCTGTCGGGGCAAGTGCTGTAAAAACATACATAGACAAAGCTACCCCAGGTAGCCTCTAGCGGTGCTGTAGGGGCAAGTGCTCTCATACACAGACACAGACAAATCTACCCTAGGTACCCTCTAGCAATGCTGTAGGGGCAAGTGCTGTTACACAAACACAGACAAAGCTACACCAGGTAGCCTCTAGCAGGGCTATAGGGGCAAGTGCTGTTACACAAACACAGACAAAGCAACCTTAGGTATCCTCTCGCAGGGCTTTAGGGGCAATTGCTGCCACACAGATACAAAAAAGCTAACCCAGATAAATTCTAGCAGTGCTGTAGGGGCAACTGCTGTCAAAACATACATAGACAAAGCTACCCCAGGTAGCCTCTAGCTGGTTGTCGGGGCAAATGTTGTCACAGAGACACAGACAAAGCTACCCCAGGTAGAATCTTTCTGGTTGTAGGGACAAGTGCTTTGAGCAATAGCAAGTATGAAGGCTACCGTCACAGTGGCTACACACACAGAGGGAGTGGGTGGCCACCACCACCACGCCCGACCGCCTTTGTCTCTCTCCCAGTTCTAGCGATGTTTACAACACCACCACCATCACTCCCCACACACACACACACAGTGCGCTAACCACTGCACCACCACTCCCCACTCAGACACACAATGCCCTCACCACTGCTCCACCACTCCCCACTCACATACAGTGCGCTAACCACTGCACCACCACTCCCCACTCACACACAGTGCGCTAACCACTGCACCACCACTCCCCACACACACACAGTGCGCTAACCACTGGACCACCACTCCCCACTCACACACAGTGCGCTAACCACTGCACCACCACTCCCCACTCACACACAGTGCGCTAACCACTGCACCACCACTCCGCACACACACTCAACGTGCGCTAACCACTGCACCACCGCTCCTCCCACACAAATTATTTCGCGACTCACTGCTGCCCTCTTGTGGTACAAAACTAGAATCTCACTCACCAACTCACCCACTCACCCACCCACCCATTCATCCAGACAAAGCTACCCCACGTAGCCTCTAGCTGGTTGTAGGGGCAAGTGCTGTTCCACAGACACTGACAAAGCTACCCCAGGTAGCCTTTGGCAGGGCTGTAGGGGCAAGTGCTGTTACATAGACACAGACAAAGGTACCCCAGGTAGCCTCTAGCGGGGCTGTAGGGGCAAGTGCTCTCACACAGATACAAACAAAGCTAACCCAGATAAATTCTAGCAGGGCTGTCGGGGCAAGTGCTGTAAAAACATACATAGACAAAGCTACCCCAGGTAGCCTCTAGCGGTGCTGTAGGGTCAAGTGCTCTCATACACAGACACAGACAAATCTACCCTAGGTACCCTCTAGCAATGCTGTAGGGGCAAGTGCTGTTACACAAACACAGACAAAGCTACACCAGGTAGCCTCTAGCAGGGCTATAGGGGCAAGTGCTGTTACACAAACACAGACAAAGCTACCTTAGGTAGCCTCTCGCTGGGCTGTAGGGGCAATTGCTGCCACACAGATACAAAAAAGCTAACCCAGATAAATTCTAGCAGTGCTGTAGGGGCAAGTGCTGTCAAAACATACATAGACAAAGCTACCCCAGGTAGCCTCTAGCTGGTTGTCGGGGCAAATGTTGTCACAGAGACACAGACAAAGCTACCCCAGGTAGAATCTTTCTGGTTGTAGGGGCAAGTGCTTTGAGCAATAGCACCTATGAAGGCTACCGTCACTGTGGCTACACACACAGAGGGAGTGGGTGGCCACCACCACCACCACCACGCCCGACCGCCTTTGTCTCTCTCCCAGTTCTAGCGATGTTTACAACACCACCACCACCATCACTCCCCACACACACACACACAGTGCGCTAACCACTGCACCATCATTCCCCACTCACACACACAGTGCGCTAACCACTGCACCACCACTCCCCACTCAGACACACAATGCCCTAACCACTGCTCCACCACTCCCCACTCACATACAGTGCGCTAACCACTGCACCACCACTCCCCACTCAGACACACAATGCCCTAACCACTGCTCCACCACTCCCCACTCACACAGAGTGCGATAACCACTGCACCACCACTCCCCACTCACACACAGTGCGCTAACCACTGCACCACCACTCCCCACTCACACACAGTGCGCTAACCACTGCACCACCACTCCCCACACACACTCAACGTGCGCTAACCACTGCACCACCACTCCCCCACACAAATTATTTCGCGACTCAATGCTGCCCTCTTGTGGTAAAAAACTAGAATCTCACTCTCCAAATCTCCCACTCACCCACCCACCCATTCATCCAGACAAAGCTACCCCACGTAGCCTCTAGCTGGTTGTAGGGGCAAGTGCTGTTCCACAGACACTGACAAAGCTACCCCAGGTAGCCTTTGGCAGGGCTGTAGGGGCAAGTGCTGTTACATAGACACAGACAAAGGTACCCCAGGTAGCCTCTAGCGGGGCTGTAGGGGCAAGTGCTCTCACACAGATACAAACAAAGCTAACCCAGATAAATTCTAGCAGGGCTGTCGGGGCAAGTGCTGTAAAAACATACATAGACAAAGCTACCCCAGGTAGCCTCTAGCGGTGCTGTAGGGGCAAGTGCTCTCATACACAGACACAGACAAATCTACCCTAGGTACCCTCTAGCAATGCTGTAGGGGCAAGTGCTGTTACACAAACACAGACAAAGCTACACCAGGTAGCCTCTAGCAGGGCTATAGGGGCAAGTGCTGTTACACAAACACAGACAAAGCTACCTTAGGTAGCCTCTCGCTGGGCTGTAGGGGCAATTGCTGCCACACAGATACAAAAAAGCTAACCCAGATAAATTCTAGCAGTGCTGTAGGGGCAAGTGCTGTCAAAACATACATAGACAAAGCTACCCCAGGTAGCCTCTAGCTGGTTGTCGGGGCAAATGTTGTCACAGAGACACAGACAAAGCTACCCCAGGTAGAATCTTTCTGGTTGTAGGGGCAAGTGCTTTGAGGAATAGCACCTATGAAGGCTACCGTCACTGTGGCTACACACACAGAGGGAGTGGGTGGCCACCACCACCACCACGCCCGACCGCCTTTGTCTCTCTCCCAGTTCTAGCGATGTTTACAACACCACCACCACCATCACTCCCCACACACACACACACAGTGCGCTAACCACTGCACCATCATTCCCCACTCACACACACAGTGCGCTAACCACTGCACCACCACTCCCCACTCAGACACACAATGCCGTTAACCACTGCTCCACCACTCCCCACTCACATACAGTGCGCTAACCACTGCACCACCACTCCCCACTCACACACAGTGCGCTAACCACTGCACCACCACTCCCCACACACACACAGTGTGCTAACCACTGCACCACCACTCCCCACTCACACACAGTGCGCTAACCACTGCACCACCACTCCCCACACACACTCAACGTGCGCTAACCACTGCACCACCACTCCCCCACACAAATTATTTCGCGACTCAATGCTGCCCTCTTGTGGTAAAAAACTAGAATCTCACTCACCAACTCTCCCACTCACCCACCCACCCATTCATCCAGACAAAGCTACCCCACGTAGCCTCTAGCTGGTTGTAGGGGCAAGTGCTGTTCCACAGACACTGACAAAGCTACCCCAGGTAGCCTTTGGCAGGGCTGTAGGGGCAAGTGCTGTTACATAGACACAGACAAAGGTACCCCAGGTAGCCTCTAGCGGGGCTGTAGGGGCAAGTGCTCTCACACAGATACAAACAAAGCTAACCCAGATAAATTCTAGCAGGGCTGTCGGGGCAAGTGCTGTCAAAACATACATAGACAAAGCTACCCCAGGTAGCCTCTAGCGGGGCTGTAGGGGCAAGTGCTCTCATACACAGACACAGACAAAGCTACCCCAGGTACCCTCTAGCAATGCTGTAGGGGCAAGTGCTGTTACACAAACACAGACAAAGCTACCCCAGGTAGCCTCTAGCAGGGCTTTAGGGGCAAGTGCTGTTACACAAACACAGACAAAGCTACCTTAGGTAGCCTCTCGCAGGGCTGTAGGGGCAATTGCTGCCACACAGATACAAAAAAACTAACCCAGATAAATTCTAGCAGGGCTGTAGGGGCAAGTGCTGTCAAAACATACATAGACAAAACTACACCAGGTAGCCTCTAGCTGGTTGTCGGGGCAAATGTTGTCACAGAGACACAGACAAAGCTACCCCAGGTAGACTCTTTCTGGTTGTAGGGGCAAGTGCTTTGAGCAATAGCACCTATGAAGGCTACCGTCAATGTGGCTACACACACAGAGGGAGTGGGTGGCCAGCACCACCACGCCCGACCGCCTTTGTCTCTCTCCCAGTTCTAGTGATGTTTACAACACCACCACCACCATCACTCCCCACACACACACACAGTGCGCTAACCACTGCACCATCACTCCCCACTCACACACACAGTGCGCTAACCACTGCACCACCACTCCCCACTCAGACACACAATGCCCTAACCACTGCTCCACCACTCCCCACTCACACAGAGTGCGCTAACCACTGCACCACCACTCCCCACTCACACACAGTGCGCTAACCACTGCACGAACCACTTCCCACTCACACACAGTGCGCTAACCACTGCACCACCACTCCCCACACACACTCAACGTGCGCTAACCACTGCACTACCACTCCCCCCACACAAATTATTTCGCGACTCAATGCTGCCCTCTTGTGGTAAAAAACTAGAATCTCACTCACCAACTCACCCACTCACCCACCCACCCATTCATCCAGACAAAGCTACCCCACGTAGCCTCTAGCTGGTTGTAGGGGCAAGTGCTGTTCCACAGACACTGACAAAGCTACCCCAGGTAGCGTTTGGCAGGGCTGTAGGGGCAAGTGCTGTTACATAGACACAGACAAAGGTACCCCAGGTAGCCTCTAGCGGGGCTGTAGGGGCAAGTGCTCTCACACAGATACAAACAAAGCTAACCCAGATTAATTCTAGCAGGGCTGTCGGGGCAAGTGCTGTCAAAACATACATAGACAAAGCTACCCCAGGTAGCCTCTAGCGGGGCTGTAGGGGCAAGTGCTCTCATACACAGACACAGACAAATCTACACTAGGTACCCTCTAGCAATGCTGTAGGGGCAAGTGCTGTTACACAAACACAGACAAAGCTACCTTAGGTAGCCTCTCGCAGGGCTGTAGGGGCAATTGCTGCCACACAGATACAAAAAAGCTAACCCAGATAAATTCTAGCAGTGCTGTAGGGGCAAGTGCTGTCAAAACATACATAGACAAAGCTACCCCAGGTAGCCTCTAGCTGGTTGTCGGGGCAAATGTTGTCACAGAGACACAGACAAAGCTACCCCAGGTAGAATCTTTCTGGTTGTAGGGGCAAGTGCTTTGATCAATAGCACCTATGAAGGCTACCGGCACTGTGGATACACACACAGAGGGAGTGGGTGGCCAGCACCACCACGCCCGACCGCCTCTGTCTCTCTCCCAGTTCTAGCGATGTTTACAACACCACCACCACCACCATCACTCCCCACACACACACACAGTGCGCTAACCACTGCACCATCACTCCCCACTCACACACACAGTGCGCTAACCACTGCACCATCACTCCCCACTCACACACACAGTGCGCTAACCACTGCACCACCACTCCCCACACACACTCAACGTGCGCTAACCACTGCACCACCACTCCCCCCACACAAATTATTTCGCGACTCAATGCTGCCCTCTTTTGGTAAAAACTAGAATCTCACTCACCAACTCACCCCTCACTCAACTACCCACCCACTCATCCAGACAAAGCTACCCCAGGTAGCCTCTAGCTGGCTGTGGGGGCAAGCGCTGTTCCACAGACACTGACAAAGCTACCCCAGGTAGCCTTTGGCAGGGGTGTAGGGGCAAGTGCTTTTACATAGACACAGACAAGGTAGCCCAGGTAGCCTCTAGCGCGGCTGTAGAGGCTAGTGCTGTTACTCTCAGAGAAAGCTACCCCAGGTAGCCTCTAGCAGGGCTGTAGGGGCAAGTGCTGTTACACAAACACATACAAAGCTACCCCAGGTAGCCTCTAGCAGGGCTGTAGGGGCAAGTGCTATTACACAAACACATACAAAGCTACCTTACGTAGCCTCTCGCAGGGCTGTGGGGTAAGTGCTCTCACACAGATACAAACAAAGCTAACCCAGATAAATTCTAGCAGGGCTGTCGGGGCAGGTGCTGTCAAAACATACATAGACAAAGCTACCCCAGGTAGCCTCTAGCGGGGCTGTAGAGGCAAGTGCTCTCATACACAGACACAGACAAAGCTACCCCAGGTACCCTCTAGCAATGCTGTAGGGGCAAGTGCTGTTACACAAACACAGACAAAGCTACCCCATGTAGCCTCTAGCAATGCTGTAGGGGCAAGTGCTGTTACACAAACACAGACAAAGCTACCTTAGGTAGCCTCTCGCAGGGCCGTAGGGGCAATTGCTGCCACACAGATACAAAAAAGCTAACCCAGATAAATTCTAGCAGGGCTGTAGGGGCAAGTGCTGTCAAAACATACATATGACAAAGCTACCCCAGGTAGCCTCTAGCTGGTTGTCGGGGCAAATTTTGTCACATAGACACAGACAAAGCTACCCCAGGTAGACTCTTTATGGTTGTAGGGGCAAGTGCTTTGAGCAATAGCACCTATGAAGGCTACCGGCACTGTGGCTACACACACAGAGGGAGTGGGTGGCCAGCACCACCACGCCCGACCGCCTTTGTCTCTCTCCCAGTTCTTGCGAGGTTTACAACACCACCACCACCATCACTCCCCACACACACACACAGTGCGCTATCCACTGCACCATCACTCCCCACTCACACACACAGTGCG
Organism: Petromyzon marinus; assembly: GCF_048934315.1. NCBI lineage: Eukaryota > Metazoa > Chordata > Hyperoartia > Petromyzontiformes > Petromyzontidae > Petromyzon > Petromyzon marinus. Next base: position 28,900 of record NW_027422811.1, read on the forward strand.
CTAACCACTGCACCACCACTCCCCACTCAGACACACAATGCCCTAACCACTGCTCCACCACTCCCCACTCACACACAGTGCGCTAACCACTGCACCACCACTCCCCACTCACACACAGTGCGCTAACCACTGCACCACCACTCCCCACTCACACACAGTGCGCTAACCACTGCACCACCGCTCCCCACACACACTCAACGTGCGCTAACCACTGCACCACCACTCCCCACAAACAAATTATTTCGCGACTCAATGCTGCCCTCTTGTGGTACAAAATGAGAATCTCACTCACCAACTCACCCCCTCACTCAACCACCCACCCACTCATCCAGACAAAGCTACCCCAGGTAGCCGCTATTTGGCTGTGGGGGCAAGTGCTGTTCCACAAACACTGACAAAGCTACCCCAGGTAGCCTTTGCCAGGGCTGTAGGGGCAAGTGCTGTTACATAGACACAGACAAAGCTACCCCAGGTAGCCTTTAGCGTGACTGTAGAGGCTAGTGCTTTTGCACACAGAGAAAGCTACCCCAGGTAGCCTCTAGCAGGGCTGTAGGGGCAAGTGCTGTTACACAAACACATACAAAGCTACCCCAGGTAGCCTCTAGCAGGGCTGTAGGGGCAAGTGCTGTTACACAAACACATACAAAGCTACCTTAGGTAGCCTCTCGCAGTGCTGTGGGGCAAGTGCTCTCACACAGTTACAAACAAAGCTAACCCAGATAAATTCTAGCAGGGCTGTCGGGGCAAGTGCTGTCAAAACATACATAGACAAAGCTACCCCAGGTAGCCTCTAGCGGGGCTGTAGGGGCAAGTGCTCTCATACACAGACACAGACAATGCTACCCCAGGCACCCTCTAGCAATGCTGTAGGGGCAAGTGCTGTTACACAAACACAGAAAAAGCTACCCCATGTAGCCTCTAGCAGGGCTATAGGGGCAAGTGCTGTTACACAAACACAGACAAAGCTACCTTAGGTAGCCTCTCGCAGGGCAGTAGGGGCAATTGCTGCCACACAGATACAAAAAAGCTAACCCAGAAAAATTCTAGCAGTGCTGTAGGGGCAAGTGCTGTCAAAACATACATAGACAAACCTACCCCAGGTAGCCTCTAGCTGGTTGTCGGGGCAAATGTTGTCACAGAGACACAGACAAAGCTACCCCAGGTAGAATCTTTCTGGTTGTAGGGGCAAGTGCTTTGAGCAATAGCACCTATGAAGGCTACCGGCACTGTGGATACACACACAGAGGGAGTGGGTGGCCAGCACCACCACGCCCGACCGCCTTTGTCTCTCTCCCAGTTCTAGCGATGTTTACAACACCACCACCACCATCACTCCCCACACACACACACAGTGCGCTAACCACTGCACCATCACTCCCCACTCACACACACAGTGCGCTAACCACTGCACCACCACTCCCCACTCAGACACACAATGCCCTAACCACTGCTCCACCACTCCCCACTAACACAGAGTGCGCTAACCACTGCACCACCACTCCCCACTCACACACAGTGCGCTAACCACTGCACCACCACTCCCCACTCACACACAGTGCGCTACCCACTGCACCACCACTCCCCACACACACTGAACGTGCGCTAACCACTGCACCACCACTCCCCCCACACAAATTATTTCGCGACTCAATGCTGCCCTCTTGTGGTAAAAACTAGAATCTCATTCACCAACTCACCCCCTCACTCAACCACCCACCCACTCATCCAGACAAAGCTACCCCAGGTAGCCTCTAGCTGGCTGTGGGGGCAAGTGCTGTTCCACAGACACTGACAAAGCTACCCCAGGTAGCCTTTAGCAGGGCTGTAGGGGCAAGTGCTGTTACATAGACACAGACAACGCTACCCCAGGTAGCCTCTAGCGCGGCTGTAGGGGCTAGTGCTTTTACACACAGAGAAAGCTACCCCAGGTAGCCTCTAGCAGGGCTGTAGGGGCAAGTGCTTTTACACAAACACAGACAAAGCTACCTTAGGTAGCCTCTCGCAGGGCTGTAGGGCCAAGTGCTGTCACACAGATACAAACAAAGCTAACCCAGACACATTCTATCAGGGCTGTCGGGGCAAGTGCTGTCAAAACATACATAGACAAAGCTACCCCAGGTAGCCTCTAGCGGGGCTGTAGGGGCAAGTGCTCTCATACACAGACACAGACAAAGCTACCCCAGGTACCCTCTAGCAATGCTGTAGGGGCAAGTGCTGTTACACAAACACAGACAAAGCTACCTTAGGTAGCCTCTCGCAGGGCTGTAGGGGCAATTGCTGCCACACAGATACAAAAAAGCTAACCCAGATAAATTCTAGCAGGGCTGTAGGGGCAAGTGCTGTCAAAACATACATAGACAAAGCGACCCCAGGTAGCCTCTAGCTGGTTGTCGGGGCAAATGTTGTCACAGAGACACAGACAAAGCTACCCCAGGTAGACTCTTTCTGGTTGTAGGGGCAAGTGCTTTGAGCAATAGCACCTATGAAGGCTACCGGCACTGTGGCTACACACACAGAGGGAGTGGGTGGCCAGCACCACCACGCCCGACCGCCTTTGTCTCTCTCCCAGTTCTAGCGATGTTTACAACACCACCACCATCACTCCCCACACACACACACACACACATTGCGCTAACCACTGCACCACCACTCCCCACTCACACAGTGCGCTAACCACTGCACCACCACTCTCCACTCACACACAGTGCGCTAACCACTGCACCACCACTCCCCACACACACTCAACGTGCGCTAACCACTGCACCACCACTCCCCCCACACAAATTATTTCGCGACTCAATGCTGCCCTCTTGTGGTAAAAACTAGAATCTCACTCACCAACTCACCCCCTCACTCAAACACCCACCCACTCATCCAGACAAAGCTACCCCCAGGTAGCCTCTAGCTGGATGTGGGGGCAAGTGCTGTTCCACAGACACTGACAAAGCTACCCCAGGTAGCCTTTGGCAGGGCTGTAGGGGCAAGTACTTTTACATAGACACAGACAAAGCAACCCCAGGTAGCCTCTAGCAGGGCTGTAGGGGCAAGTGCTGTTACACAAACACAGACAAAGCTACCCCACGTAGCCTCTAGCAGGGCTGTAGGGGCAAGTGCTGTTACACAAACACAGACAAAGCTACCTTAGGTAGCCTGTCGCGGGGCTGTAGGGGCAAGTGCTCTCACACAGATACAAACAAAGCTCACCCAGATAAATTCTAGCAGAGCTGTCGGGGCAAGTGCTGTCAAAACATACATAGACAAAGCTACCCCAGGTAGCCTCTAGCTGGTTGTCGGGGCAAATGTTGTCACAGAGACACAGACAAAGCTACCCCAGGTAGAATCTTTCTGGTTGTAGGGGCAAGTGCTTTGAGCAATAGCACCTATGAAGGCTACCGTCACTGTGGCTACACACACAGAGGGAGTGGGTGGCCACCACCACCACGCCCGACCGCCTTTGTCTCTCTCCCAGTTCTAGCGATGTTTACAACACCACCACCACCATCACTCCCCACACACACACACAGTGCGCTAACCACTGCACCATCATTCCCCACTCACACACACAGTGCGCTAACCACTGCACCACCACTCCCCACTCAGACACACAATGCCATAACCACTGCTCCACCACTCCCCACTCACATACAGTGCGCTAACCACTGCACTACCGCTCCACACTCACACACAGTGCGCTAACCACTGCACCACCACTCCCCACACACACACACAGTGCGATAACCACTGCACCACCACTCCCCACTCACACACAGTGCGCTAACCACTGCACCACCACTCCCCACTCAAACACAGTGCGCTAACCACTGCACCACCACTCCCCACACACACTCAACGTGCGCTAACCACTGCACCACCACTCCTCCCACACAAATTATTTCGCGACTCAATGCTGCCCTCTTGTGGTAAAAAACTAGAATCTCACTCACCAACTCTCCCACTCACCCACCCACCCATTCATCCAGGCAAAGCTACCCCACGTAGCCTCTAGCTGGTTGTAGGGGCAAGTGCTGTTCCACAGACACTGACAAAGCTACCCCAGGTAGCCTTCGGCAGGGCTGTAGGGGCAAGTGCTGTTACATAGACACAGACAAAAGTACCCCAGGTAGCCTCTAGCGGGGCTGTAGGGGCAATTGCTCTCACACAGATACAAACAAAGCTAACCCAGATAAATTCTAGCAGGGCTGTCGGGGCAAGTGCTGTCAAAACATACATAGACAAAGCTACCCCAGGTAGCCTCTAGCGGGGCTGTAGGGGCAAGTGCTCTCATACACAGACACAGACAAATCTACCCTAGGTACCCTCTAGCAATGCTGTAGGGGCAAGTGCTGTTACACAAACACAGACAAAGCTACACCAGGTAGCCTCTAGCAGGGCTATAGGGGCAAGTGCTGTTACACAAACACAGACAAAGCTACCTTAGGTAGCCTCTCGCAGGGCTGTAGGGACAATTGCTGCCACACAGATACAAAAAAGTTAACCCAGATAAATTCTAGCAGTGCTGTAGGGGCAAGTGCTGTCAAAACATACATAGACAAAGCTACCCCAGGTAGCCTCTAGCTGGTTGTCGGGGCAAATGTTGTCACAGAGACACAGACAAAGCTACTCCAGGTAGATTCTTTCTGCTTGTAGGGGCAAGTGCTTTGAGCAATAGCACCTATGAAGGCTACCGTCACTGTGGCTACACACACAGAGGGAGTGGGTGGCCACCACCACCACGCCCGACCGCCTTTGTCTCTCTCCCAGTTCTAGCGATGTTTACAACACCACCACCACCATCACTCCCCACACACACACACACAGTGCGCTAACCACTGCGCCATCATTCCCCACTCACACACACAGTGCGCTAACCACTGCACCACCACTCCCCACTCAGACACACAATGCCCTAACCACTGCACCACCACTCCCCACTCACACACAGTGCGCTAACCACTGCACCACCACTCCCCACACACACACAGTGCGCTAACCACTGCACCACCACTCCCCACTCACACACAGTGCGCTAAATACTGCACCACCACTCCCCACTCACACACAGTGCGCTAACCACTGCACCACCACTCCGCACGCACACTCAACGTGCGCTAACCACTGCACCACCGCTCCTCCCACACAAATTATTTCGCGACTAACTGCTGCCCTCTTGTGGTACAAAACTAGAATCTCACTCACCAACTCACCCACTCACCCACCCACCCATTAATCCAGACAAAGCTACCCCACGTAGCCTCTAGCTGGTTGTAGGCGCAAGTGCTGTGCCACGGACACTGACAAAGCTACCCCAGGTAGCCTTGGGCAGGGCTGTAGGGGCAAGTGCTGTTACATAGACACAGACAAAGGTACCCCAGGTAGCCTCTAGCGGGGCTGTAGGGGCAAGTGCTCTCATACACAGACACAGACAAATCTACCCAGGTACCCTCTAGCAATGCTGTAGGGGCAAGTGCTGTTACACAAACACAGACAAAGCAACCCCAGGTAGCCTCTAGCAGGGCTATAGGGGCAAGTGCTGTTACACAAACACAGACAAAGCTACCTTAGGTAGCCTCTCGCAGGGCTGTAGGGGCAATTGCTGCCACACAGATACAAAAAAGCTAACCCAGATAAATTCTAGCAGTGCTGTAGGGGCAAGTGCTGTCAACACATACATAGACAAAGCTACCCCAGGTAGCCTCTAGCTGGTTGTCGGGGCAAATGTTGTCACAGAGACACAGACAAAGCTACCCCAGGTAGAATCTTTCTGGTTGTAGGGGCAAGTGCTTTGAGCAATAGCACCTATGAAGGCTACCGTCACTGTGGCTACACACACAGAGGGAGTGGGTGGCCACCACCACCACGCCCGACCGCCTTTGTCTCTCTCCCAGTTCTAGCGATGTTTACAACACCACCACCACCATCACTCCCCACACACACACACACAGTGCGCTAACCACTGCACCATCATTCCCCACTCACACACACAGTGCGCTAACCACTGCACCACCACTCCCCACTCAGACACACAATGCCATAACCACTGCTCCACCACTCCCCACTCACATACAGTGCGCTAACCACTGCACACCGCTCCACACTCACACACAGTGCGCTGACCACTGCACCACCACTCCCCACACACACACACAGTGCGATAACCACTGCACCACCACTCCCCACTCACACACAGTGCGCTAACCACTGCACCACCACTCCTCCCACACAAATTATTTCGCGACTCAATGCTGCCCTCTTGTGGTACAAAACTAGAATCTCACTCACCAACTCACCCACTCACCCACCCACCCATTCATCCAGACGGTCCGGACGGTCCCGGGCGGTCCCGGGCGGTCTCGGGCGGTCCCGGGCAGTCCCGGGCGGTCCGGGGCGGTCCCGGGCGGTCCGGGGCGGTCCCGGGCAGTCTGGGGCGGTCCCGGGCGGTCCGGGCCGGGCCCGGGCGGTCCGGGGCGGTCCCGGGCGATCCGGGGTGGTCCCGGGTGGTCGGGGGCGGTCCTGGGCGGTTCGGGGCGGTCCCGGGCGGTCCTGTGTGGTCCCGGGCGGTTCCCGACGGTCCGGACGGTCCTGGGCGGTCCCGGGCGGTCTCGGGCGGTCCCGGGCGGTCCCGGGCGGTCCCGGGCGGTCCCGGGCGGTCCCGGGCGGTCCCGGGTGGTCTCGGGCGGTCCCGGGCGGTCCCGGGCGGTCCCGGGCGTTCCAGGGCGGTCCCGGGCGGTCCAGGGCGGTCCCGGGCGGTCCCGGGCGGTCCCGGGCGGTCCCGGGCGGTCCGAGGCGGTCCCGGGCGGTCCCGGGTGGTTTGGGGCGGTCCCGGGCGGTCCCGGGCGGTCCCGGGCGGTCCGGGGCGGTCCCGGGCGTTCCCGGGTGGTCTGGGGCGGTCCCGGGCGGTCCCGGGCGGTCCCGGGCGGTCCCGGGCGGTCCCCGGCGGTCCCGGGCGGTCCCAGGCGGTCCCGGGCGGTCCCGGGCGGTCCCGGGCAATCCGGGGTAGTACCGGGCGGTCCCGGGCAGTCCGGGGCGGTCCCGGGCGGTCCTGGGCGGTCCCGGGCGGTCTGGGGCGGTCCCGGGTGGTCCGGGGCGGTCCCGGGCAGTCTGTGGCGGTCCCAGGCGGTCCGGGGCGGTCCCGGGCGGTCCGGGGTGGTCCCGGGCGGTCCGGGGCGGTCACGGGCAGTCCGGGGCGGTCCCGGGCGGTCCCGTGTGGTCTTGGGCGGTCCCAGACGGTCCGGACGGTCCCGGGCGGTCCCGGGCGGTCTCGGGCGGTCCCGGGCAGTCCCGGGCGGTCCGGGGCGGTCCGGGGCGGTCCCGGGCAGTCTGGGGCCGTCCCGGGCGGTCCGGAGCGGGCCGGGGCGGTCCGGGGCGGTCCCGGGCGATCCGGGGTGGTCCCGGGCGGTCGGGGGCGGTCCCGGGCGGTTCGGGGGCGGTCCCGGGCGGTCCCGTGTGGTCACGGGCGGTCCCCGACGGTCCGGACGGTCCTGGGCGGTCCCGGGCGGTCTCGGGCGGTCCCGGGCGGTCCCGGGCGGTCCCGGGCGTTCCCGGGCAGTCCCGGGCGGTCCCGGGCGGTCCCGGGTGGTCCCGGGCGGTCCCGGGCGGTCCGAGGCGGTCCCGGACGGTCCGGGGCGGTCATGGGCGGTCCCGGGCGGTCCCGGGCGGTCCCGGGCGTTCCAGGGCGGTCCCGGCCGGTCCCGGGCGGTCCCGGGCGGTCCCGGGCGGTCCCGGGCGGTCCGAGGCGGTCCCGGGCGGTCCGGGGCGGTCCTGGGCGGTCCCGGGCGGTCCCGGGCGGTCCCGGGCGGTCTCGGGCGGTCCCGGGCGGTCGCAGACGGTCTGGACCGTCCCGGGCGTTCCCGGGCGGTCTCGGGCGGTCCCGGGCGGTCCCGGGCGGTCCCGGGCGGTCCCGGGCGTTCCAGGGCGGTCCCGGGCGGTCCAGGGTGGTCCCGGGCGGTCTGGGGCGGTCCCGGGCGGTCCGGGGCGGTCCCGGGCGGTCCCGGGCGGTCCCGGGCGGTCCCGGGCGGTCCCGGGCGGTCCCGGGCGGTCCCGAGTGGTCCGGGGCGGTCCGGGGCGGTCCGGGGCGATCCCGGGCGGTGCCGGGCGGTCCGGGGCGGTCCTGGGCGGTCCCGGGCGGTCTCGGGCGATCCCGGGCGGTCCCGCACGGTCCCGGGCGGTCCCGGGCGGTCCCGGGCATTCCCGGGAGGTCCGGGGCGGTCCCGGGCGGTTCGGGGCGGTCCCGGGCGGTCCAGGGCGGTCCCGGGCGGTCCCGGGCGGTCCCGGGCGGTCGCGGGCGGTCCTGGGCGGTCCTGGGCGGTCCGGGGCGGTCCCGGGCGGGCCCGGGCGGTCCGGGGCGGTCCGGGGCGGTACCGGGCGGTCCCGGGCGGTCCCGGGCGGTCCGGGGCGGTCCCGGGCGGTCCCGGGCGGTCCGGGGCGGTCCGGGGCGGTCCCGTGCGGTCCCGGGCGGTCCCGGGCGGTCCCGGGCTGTCCAGGGCGGTCCCGGGCGGTCCAGGGCGGTCCCGGGCGGTCCCGGGCGGTCCCGGGCGGTCCCGGGCGGTCCGAGGCGGTCCCGGGCGGTCCCGGGCGGTCTGGAGCGGTCCAGGGCGGTCCCGGGCGGTCTCGGGCGGTCCCGGGCGGTCCCGGGCGGTCCCGGGCGGTCCCGGGCGGTCCCGGGCGGTCCCGGGCGGTCCCGGGCGGTCCCGGGCAATCCGGGGCGGTCCCGGGCAATCCGGGGCGGTCCCGGGCGGTCCGGGGCGGTCCCGGGCGGTCCCGGGCGGTCCGGGGGGCGGTCCCGGGCGACGGCCCGGGCGACGGCCCGGGGGACGGCCCGGGGGACGGCCCGGGGGACGGACCGGGGGACGGCCCGGGGGACGGCCCGGGGGACGGCCCGGGGGACGGCCCGGGGGACGGCCCGGGGGACGGCCCGGGGGACGGCCCGGGGGACGGCCCGGGGGACGGCCCGGGGGACGGCCCGGGGGACGGCCCGGGGGACGGCCCGGGGGACGGCCCGGGGGACGGCCCGGGGGACGGCCCGGGGGACGGCCCGGGGGACGGCCCGGGGGACGGCCCGGGGGACGGCCCGGGGACGGCCCGGGGGACGTAGGGCTGTAGGGGCAAGTGCTCTCATACACAGACACAGACAAAGCTACCCCAGGTACCCTCTAGCAATGCTGTAGGGGCAAGTGCTGTTACACAAACACAGACAAAGCTACCCCAGGTAGCCTCTATGAGGGCTAAAAGGGGCAAGTGCTGTTACACAAACACAGACAAAACTACCTTGGGTAGCCTCTCGCAGGGCTTTAGGGGCAATTGCTGCCACACAGATACAAAAAAGCTAACCCAGATAAATTCTAGCAGTGCTGTAGGGGCAAGTGCTGTCAAAACATACATAGACAAAGCTACCCCAGGTAGCCTCTAGCTGGTTGTCGGGGCAAATGTTGTCACAGCGACACAGACAAAGCTACCCCAGGTAGAATCTTTCTGGTTGTAGGGGCAAGTGCTTTGAGCAATAGCACCTATGAAGGCTACCGTCACTGTGGCTACACACACAGAGGGAGTGGGTGGCCACCACCACCACGCCCGACCGCCTTTGTCTCTCTCCCAGTTCTAGCGATGTTTACAACACCACCACCACCATCACTCCCCACACACACACAGTGCGCTAACCACTGCACCATCATTCCCCACTCACACACACAGTGCGCTAACCACTGCACCACCACTCCCCACTCAGACACACAATGCCCTAACCACTGCTCCACCACTCCCCACTCACATACAGTGCGCTAACCACTGCACCACCACTCCCCACTCACACACAGTGCGCTAACCACTGCACCACCACTCCCCACACACACACAGTGTGCTAACCACTGCACCACCACTCCCCACTCACACACTGCGCTAACCACTGCACCACCACTCCCCACTCACACACAGTGCGCTAACCACTGCACCACCACTCCGCACACACACTCAACGTGCGCTAACCACTGCACCACCGCTCCTCCCACACAAATTATTTCGCGACTCACTGCTGCCCTCTTGTGGTACAAAACTAGAATCTCACTCACCAACTCACCCACTCACCCACCCACCCATTCATCCAGACAAAGCTACCCCACGTAGCCTCTAGCTGGTTGTAGGGGCAAGTGCTGTTCCACAGACACTGACAAAGCTACCCCAGGTAGCCTTTGGCAGGGCTGTAGGGGCAAGTGCTGTTACATAGACACAGACAAAGGTACCCCAGGTAGCCTCTAGCGGGGCTGTAGGGGCAAGTGCTCTCACACAGATACAAACAAAGCTAACCCAGATAAATTCTAGCAGGGCTGTCGGGGCAAGTGCTGTCAAAACATACATAGACAAAGCTACCCCAGGTAGCCTCTAGCGGTGCTGTAGGGGCAAGTGCTCTCATACACAGACACAGACAAATCTACCCTAGGTACCCTCTAGCAATGCTGTAGGGGCAAGTGCTGTTACACAAACACAGACAAAGCTACACCAGGTAGCCTCTAGCAGGGCTATAGGGGCAAGTGCTGTTACACAAACACAGACAAAGCTACCTTAGGTAGCCTCTCGCAGGGCTGTAGGGGCAATTGCTGCCACACAGATACAAAAAAGCTAACCCAGATAAATTCTAGCAGTGCTGTAGGGGCAAGTGCTGTCAAAACATACATAGACAAAGCTACCCCAGGTAGCCTCTAGCTGGTTGTCGGGGCAAATGTTGTCACAGAGACACAGACAAAGCTACCCCAGGTAGAATCTTTCTGGCTGTAGGGACAAGTGCTTTGAGCAATAGCACCTATGAAGGCTACCGTCACAGTGGCTACACACACAGAGGGAGTGGGTGGCCACCACCACCACGCCCGACGGCCTTTGTCTCTCTCCCAGTTCTAGCGATGTTTACAACACCACCACCACCATCACTCCCCACACACACACAGTGCGCTAACCACTGCACCATCATTCCCCACTCACACACACAGTGCGCTAACCACTGCACCACCACTCCCCACTCAGACACACAATGCCCTAACCACTGCTCCACCACTCCCCACTCACATACAGTGCGCTAACCACTGCACCACCACTCCCCACTCACACACAGTGCGCTAACCACTGCACCACCACTCCCCACACACACACAGTGCGCTAACCACTGCACCACCACTCCCCACTCACACACAGTGCGCTAATCACTGCACCACCACTCCCCACTCACACACAGTGCGCTAACCACTGCACCACCACTCCGCACACACACTCAACGTGCGCTAACCACTGCACCACCGCTCCTCCCACACAAATTATTTCGCGACTCACTGCTGCCCTCTTGTGGTACAAAACTAGAATCTCACTCACCAACTCACCCACTCACCCACCCACCCATTCATCCAGACAAAGCTACCCCACGTAGCCTCTAGCTGGTTGTAGGGGCAAGTGCTGTTCCACAGACACTGACAAAGCTACCCCAGGTAGCCTTTGGCAGGGCTGTAGGGGCAAGTGCTGTTACATAGACACAGACAAAGGTACCCCAGGTAGCCTCTAGCGGGGCTGTAGGGGCAAGTGCTCTCACACAGATACAAACAAAGCTAACCCAGATAAATTCTAGCAGGGCTGTCGGGGCAAGTGCTGTCAAAACATACATAGACAAAGCTACCCCAGGTAGCCTCTAGCGGGGCTGTAGGGGCAAGTGCTCTCATACACAGACACAGACAAAGCTACCCCAGGTACCCTCTAGCAATGCTGTAGGGGCAAGTGCTGTTACACAAACACAGACAAAGCTACCCCAGGTAGCCTCTATGAGGGCTAAAAGGGGCAAGTGCTGTTACACAAACACAGACAAAACTACCTTGGGTAGCCTCTCGCAGGGCTGTAGGGGCAATTGCTGCCACACAGATACAAAAAAGCTAACCCAGATAAATTCTAGCAGTGCTGTAGGGGCAAGTGCTGTCAAAACATACATAGACAAAGCTACCCCAGGTAGCCTCTAGCTGGTTGTCGGGGCAAATGTTGTCACAGCGACACAGACAAAGCTACCCCAGGTAGAATCTTTCTGGTTGTAGGGGCAAGTGCTTTGAGCAATAGCACCTATGAAGGCTACCGTCACTGTGGCTACACACACAGAGGGAGTGGGTGGCCAGCACCACCACGCCCGACCGCCTTTGTCTCTCTCCCAGTTCTAGTGATGTTTACAACACCACCACCACCATCACTCCCCACACACACACACACACAGTGCGCTAACCACTGCACCATCACTCCCCACTCACACACACAGTGCGCTAACCACTGCACCACCACTCCCCACTCAGACACAAAATGCCCTAACCACTGCTCCACCACTCCCCACTCACACAGAGTGCGCTAACCACTGCACCACCACTCCCCACTCACACACAGTGCGCTAACCACTGCACCACCACTCCCCACTCACACACAGTGCGCTAACCACTGCACCACCACTCCCCACACACACTCAACGTGCGCTAACCACTGCACCACCACTCCCCCACACAAATTATTTCGAGACTAGAATCTCACTCACCAACTCTCCCACTCACCCACCCACCCATTCATCCAGACAAAGCTACCCCACGTAGCCTCTAGCTGGTTGTAGGGGCAAGTGCTGTTCCACAGACACTGACAAAGCTACCCCAGGTAGCCTTTGGCAGGGCTGTAGGGGCAAGTGCTGTTACATAGACACAGACAAAGGTACCCCAGGTAGCCTCTAGCGGGGCTGTAGGGGCAAGTGCTCTCACACAGATACAAACAAAGCTAACCCAGATAAATTCTAGCAGGGCTGTCGGGGCAAGTGCTGTCAAAACATACATAGACAAAGCTACCCCAGGTAGCCTCTAGCGGGGCTGTAGGGGCAAGTGCTCTCATACACAGACACAGACAAAGCTACCCCAGGTACCCTCTAGCAATGCTGTAGGGGCAAGTGCTGTTACACAAACACAGACAAAGCTACCCCAGGTAGCCTCTAGCAGGGCTTTAGGGGCAAGTGCTGTTACACAAACACAGACAAAGCTACCTTAGGTAGCCTCTCGCAGGGCTGTAGGGGCAATTGCTGCCACACAGATACAAAAAAACTAACCCAGATAAATTCTAGCAGGGCTGTAGGGGCAAGTGCTGTCAAAACATACATAGACAAAACTACACCAGGTAGCCTCTAGCTGGTTGTCGGGGCAAATGTTGTCACAGAGACACAGACAAAGCTACCCCAGGTAGACTCTTTCTGGTTGTAGGGGCAAGTGCTTTGAGCAATAGCACCTATGAAGGCTACCGTCACTGTGGCTACACACACAGAGGGAGTGGGTGGCCAGCACCACAACGCCCGACCGACTTTGTCTCTCTCCCAGTTCTAGCGATGTTTACAACACCACCACCACCATCACTCCCCACACACACACACACAGTGCGCTAACCACTGCACCATCACTCCCCACTCACACACACATTGCCCTAACCACTGCTCCATCACTCCCCACTCACACACAGTGCGCTAACCACTGCACCACCACTCCCCACTCACACACAGTGCGCTAACCACTGCACCACCACTCCCCACACACACTCAACGTGCGCTAACCACTGCACCACCACTCCCCCCACACAAATTATGTCGCGACTCAATGCTGCCCTCTTGTGGTAAAAACTAGAATCTCACTCACCAACTCACCCCCTCACTCAACCACCCACCCACTCATCCAGACAAAGCTACCCCAGGTAGCCTCTAGCTGGCTGTGGGGGCAAGTGCTGTTCCACAGACACTGACAAAGCTACCCCAGGTAGCCTTTGGCAGGGCTGTAGGGGCAAGTGCTTTTACATAGACACAGACAAAGCTACCCCAGGTAGCCTCTAGCGCGGCAGTAGAGGCTAGTGCTGTTACACACAGAGAAAGCTACCCCAGGTAGCCTCTAACAGGGCTGTAGGGGCAAGTGCTGTTACACAAACACAGAAAAAGCTACCTTAGGTAGCCTCTCGCAGGGCTGTAGGGGCAAGTGCTCTCACACAGATACAAACAAAGCTAACCCAGATAAATTCTAGCAGGGCTGACGGGGCAAGTGCTGTCAAAACATACATAGACAAAGTTACCCCAGGTAGCCTCTAGCGGGGCTGTAGGGGCAAGTGCTCTCATACACAGACACAGAGAAAGCTACCCCAGGTACCCTCTAGCAATGCTGTAGGGGCAAGTGCTGTTACACAAACACAGACAAAGCTACCCCAGGTAGACTCTTTCTGGTTGTAGGGGCAAGTGCTGTGAGCAATAGCACCTATGAAGGCTACCGGCACTGTGGCTACACACACAGAGGGAGTGGGTGGCCAGCACCACCACGCCCGACCGCCTTTGACTCTCTCCCAGTTCTAGCGATGTTTACAACACCACCATCACTCCCCACACACACACACAGTGCGCTAACCACTGTATCATCACTCCCCACTCACACACACAGTGCGCTAACCAATGCACCACCACTCCCCACTCAGACACACAATGCCCTAACCACTGCTCCACCACTCCCCACTCACACAGAGTGCGCTAACCACTGCACCACCACTCCCCACTCACACACAGTGCGCTAACCACTGCACCACCACTCCCCACTCACACACAGTGCGCTAACCACTGCACCACCACTCCCCACACACACTCAACGTGCGCTAACCACTACACCACCACTCCCCCCACACAAATTATTTCGCGACTCAATGCTGCCCTCTTGTGGTAAAAATAAGAATCTCACTCACCAACTCACCCCCTCACTCAACCACCCACCCACTCATCCAGATGAAGCTACCCCAGGTAGCCTCTAGCTGGCTGTGGGAGCAAGTGCTGTTCCACAGACACTGACAAAGCTACCCCAGTTTGCCTTTGGCAGGGCTGTAGGGGCAAGTGCTGTTACATAGACACAGACAAAGGTACCCCAGGGAGCCTCTAGCGGGGCTGTAGGGGCAAGTGCTGTTACACACAGACAAAGCTACCCCAGGTAGCCTCTAGCAGGTCTTAGGGGCAAGTGCTGCTACAAAGACACAGACAAGCTATCCTAGGCAGCCTTTAGCAGGGCTGTAGGGGCAAGTGCTCTCATACGCATACACAGACACAGACAAAGCTACCCCAGGTAGCCTCTAGCAGGGCTGTCGGGGCAAGTGCTGTCAAAACATGCATAGACAAAGCTACCCCAGATAGCCTCTAGCGGGGCTGTAGGGGCAAGTGCTCTCATACACAGACACAGACAAAGCTACCCCAGGTACCCTCTAGCAATGCTGTAGGGGCAAGTGCTGTTACACAAACACAGACAAAGCTACCCCAGGTAGCCTCTAGCAGGGCTATAGGGGCAAGTGCTGTTACACAAACACAGACAAAGCTACCTTAGGTAGCCTCTCGCAGGGGTGTAGGGGCAATTGCTGCCACACAGATACAATAAAGCTAACCCAGATAAATTCTATAAGGGCTGTAGGGGCAAGTGCTGTCAAAACATACATAGACAAAGCTACCCCAGGTAGCCTCTAGCTGGTTGTCGGGGCAAATGTTGTCACAGCGACACAGACAAAGCTACCCCATGGTAGACTCTTTCTGGTTGTAGGGGCAAGTGCTTTGACCAATAGCACCTATGAAGGCTACCGGCACTGTGGGTACACACACACAGAGGGAGTGGGTGGCCAGCACCACCACGCCCGACCGCCTTTGTCTCTCTCCCAGTTCTAGTGATGTTTACAACACCACCACCACCATCACTCCCCACACACACACATACACAGTGCGCTAACCACTGCACCATCACTCCCCACTCACACACACAGTGCGCTAACCACTGCACCACCACTCCCCACTCAGACACACAATGCCCTAACCACTGCTCCACCACTCCCCACTCACACAGAGTGCGATAACCACTGCACCACCACTCCCCACTCACACACAGTGCGCTAACCACTGCACCACCACTCCCCACTCACACACAGTGCGCTAACCACTGCACCACCACTCCCCCACACAAATTATTTCGCGACTCAATGCTGCCCTCTTGTGGTAAAAAACTAGAATCTCACTCACCAACTCTACCACTCACCCACCCACCCATTCATCCAGACAAAGCTACCCCACGTAGCCTCTAGCTGGTTGTAGGGGCAAGTGGTGTTCCACAGACACTGACAAAGCTACCCCAGGTAGCCTTTGGCAGGGCTGTAGGGGCAAGTGCTGTTACATAGACACAGACAAAGGTACCCCAGGTAGCCTCTAGCGGGGCTGTAGGGGCAAGTGCTCTCACACAGATACAAACAAAGCTAACCCAGATAAATTCTAGCAGGGCTGTCGGGGCAAGTGCTGTAAAAACATACATAGACAAAGCTACCCCAGGTAGCCTCTAGCGGTGCTGTAGGGGCAAGTGCTCTCATACACAGACACAGACAAATCTACCCTAGGTACCCTCTAGCAATGCTGTAGGGGCAAGTGCTGTTACACAAACACAGACAAAGCTACACCAGGTAGCCTCTAGCAGGGCTATAGGGGCAAGTGCTGTTACACAAACACAGACAAAGCAACCTTAGGTATCCTCTCGCAGGGCTTTAGGGGCAATTGCTGCCACACAGATACAAAAAAGCTAACCCAGATAAATTCTAGCAGTGCTGTAGGGGCAACTGCTGTCAAAACATACATAGACAAAGCTACCCCAGGTAGCCTCTAGCTGGTTGTCGGGGCAAATGTTGTCACAGAGACACAGACAAAGCTACCCCAGGTAGAATCTTTCTGGTTGTAGGGACAAGTGCTTTGAGCAATAGCAAGTATGAAGGCTACCGTCACAGTGGCTACACACACAGAGGGAGTGGGTGGCCACCACCACCACGCCCGACCGCCTTTGTCTCTCTCCCAGTTCTAGCGATGTTTACAACACCACCACCATCACTCCCCACACACACACACACAGTGCGCTAACCACTGCACCACCACTCCCCACTCAGACACACAATGCCCTCACCACTGCTCCACCACTCCCCACTCACATACAGTGCGCTAACCACTGCACCACCACTCCCCACTCACACACAGTGCGCTAACCACTGCACCACCACTCCCCACACACACACAGTGCGCTAACCACTGGACCACCACTCCCCACTCACACACAGTGCGCTAACCACTGCACCACCACTCCCCACTCACACACAGTGCGCTAACCACTGCACCACCACTCCGCACACACACTCAACGTGCGCTAACCACTGCACCACCGCTCCTCCCACACAAATTATTTCGCGACTCACTGCTGCCCTCTTGTGGTACAAAACTAGAATCTCACTCACCAACTCACCCACTCACCCACCCACCCATTCATCCAGACAAAGCTACCCCACGTAGCCTCTAGCTGGTTGTAGGGGCAAGTGCTGTTCCACAGACACTGACAAAGCTACCCCAGGTAGCCTTTGGCAGGGCTGTAGGGGCAAGTGCTGTTACATAGACACAGACAAAGGTACCCCAGGTAGCCTCTAGCGGGGCTGTAGGGGCAAGTGCTCTCACACAGATACAAACAAAGCTAACCCAGATAAATTCTAGCAGGGCTGTCGGGGCAAGTGCTGTAAAAACATACATAGACAAAGCTACCCCAGGTAGCCTCTAGCGGTGCTGTAGGGTCAAGTGCTCTCATACACAGACACAGACAAATCTACCCTAGGTACCCTCTAGCAATGCTGTAGGGGCAAGTGCTGTTACACAAACACAGACAAAGCTACACCAGGTAGCCTCTAGCAGGGCTATAGGGGCAAGTGCTGTTACACAAACACAGACAAAGCTACCTTAGGTAGCCTCTCGCTGGGCTGTAGGGGCAATTGCTGCCACACAGATACAAAAAAGCTAACCCAGATAAATTCTAGCAGTGCTGTAGGGGCAAGTGCTGTCAAAACATACATAGACAAAGCTACCCCAGGTAGCCTCTAGCTGGTTGTCGGGGCAAATGTTGTCACAGAGACACAGACAAAGCTACCCCAGGTAGAATCTTTCTGGTTGTAGGGGCAAGTGCTTTGAGCAATAGCACCTATGAAGGCTACCGTCACTGTGGCTACACACACAGAGGGAGTGGGTGGCCACCACCACCACCACCACGCCCGACCGCCTTTGTCTCTCTCCCAGTTCTAGCGATGTTTACAACACCACCACCACCATCACTCCCCACACACACACACACAGTGCGCTAACCACTGCACCATCATTCCCCACTCACACACACAGTGCGCTAACCACTGCACCACCACTCCCCACTCAGACACACAATGCCGTTAACCACTGCTCCACCACTCCCCACTCACATACAGTGCGCTAACCACTGCACCACCACTCCCCACTCACACACAGTGCGCTAACCACTGCACCACCACTCCCCACACACACACAGTGTGCTAACCACTGCACCACCACTCCCCACTCACACACAGTGCGCTAACCACTGCACCACCACTCCCCACACACACTCAACGTGCGCTAACCACTGCACCACCACTCCCCCACACAAATTATTTCGCGACTCAATGCTGCCCTCTTGTGGTAAAAAACTAGAATCTCACTCACCAACTCTCCCACTCACCCACCCACCCATTCATCCAGACAAAGCTACCCCACGTAGCCTCTAGCTGGTTGTAGGGGCAAGTGCTGTTCCACAGACACTGACAAAGCTACCCCAGGTAGCCTTTGGCAGGGCTGTAGGGGCAAGTGCTGTTACATAGACACAGACAAAGGTACCCCAGGTAGCCTCTAG
This sequence comes from Petromyzon marinus, assembly GCF_048934315.1. NCBI lineage: Eukaryota > Metazoa > Chordata > Hyperoartia > Petromyzontiformes > Petromyzontidae > Petromyzon > Petromyzon marinus. The sequence goes on from NW_027422811.1 coordinate 47,640, forward strand.
CGGGGCTGTAGGGGCAAGTGCTCTCACACAGATACAAACAAAGCTAACCCAGATAAATTCTAGCAGGGCTGTCGGGGCAAGTGCTGTCAAAACATACATAGACAAAGCTACCCCAGGTAGCCTCTAGCGGGGCTGTAGGGGCAAGTGCTCTCATACACAGACACAGACAAAGCTACCCCAGGTACCCTCTAGCAATGCTGTAGGGGCAAGTGCTGTTACACAAACACAGACAAAGCTACCCCAGGTAGCCTCTAGCAGGGCTTTAGGGGCAAGTGCTGTTACACAAACACAGACAAAGCTACCTTAGGTAGCCTCTCGCAGGGCTGTAGGGGCAATTGCTGCCACACAGATACAAAAAAACTAACCCAGATAAATTCTAGCAGGGCTGTAGGGGCAAGTGCTGTCAAAACATACATAGACAAAACTACACCAGGTAGCCTCTAGCTGGTTGTCGGGGCAAATGTTGTCACAGAGACACAGACAAAGCTACCCCAGGTAGACTCTTTCTGGTTGTAGGGGCAAGTGCTTTGAGCAATAGCACCTATGAAGGCTACCGTCACTGTGGCTACACACACAGAGGGAGTGGGTGGCCAGCACCACCACGCCCGACCGCCTTTGTCTCTCTCCCAGTTCTAGTGATGTTTACAACACCACCACCACCATCACTCCCCCCCACACACACACAGTGCGCTAACCACTGCACCATCACTCCCCACTCACACACACAGTGCGCTAACCACTGCACCACCACTCCCCACTCAGACACACAATGCCCTAACCACTGCTCCACCACTCCCCACTCACACAGAGTGCGCTAACCACTGCACCACCACTCCCCACTCACACACAGTGCGCTAACCACTGCACGAACCACTTCCCACTCACACACAGTGCGCTAACCACTGCACCACCACTCCCCACACACACTCAACGTGCGCTAACCACTGCACTACCACTCCCCCCACACAAATTATTTCGCGACTCAATGCTGCCCTCTTGTGGTAAAAAACTAGAATCTCACTCACCAACTCACCCACTCACCCACCCACCCATTCATCCAGACAAAGCTACCCCACGTAGCCTCTAGCTGGTTGTAGGGGCAAGTGCTGTTCCACAGACACTGACAAAGCTACCCCAGGTAGCGTTTGGCAGGGCTGTAGGGGCAAGTGCTGTTACATAGACACAGACAAAGGTACCCCAGGTAGCCTCTAGCGGGGCTGTAGGGGCAAGTGCTCTCACACAGATACAAACAAAGCTAACCCAGATAAATTCTAGCAGGGCTGTCGGGGCAAGTGCTGTCAAAACATACATAGACAAAGCTACCCCAGGTAGCCTCTAGCGGGGCTGTAGGGGCAAGTGCTCTCATACACAGACACAGACAAATCTACACTAGGTACCCTCTAGCAATGCTGTAGGGGCAAGTGCTGTTACACAAACACAGACAAAGCTACCTTAGGTAGCCTCTCGCAGGGCTGTAGGGGCAATTGCTGCCACACAGATACAAAAAAGCTAACCCAGATAAATTCTAGCAGTGCTGTAGGGGCAAGTGCTGTCAAAACATACATAGACAAAGCTACCCCAGGTAGCCTCTAGCTGGTTGTCGGGGCAAATGTTGTCACAGAGACACAGACAAAGCTACCCCAGGTAGAATCTTTCTGGTTGTAGGGGCAAGTGCTTTGAGCAATAGCACCTATGAAGGCTACCGTCACTGTGGCTACACACACAGAGGGAGTGGGTGGCCAGCACCACCACGCCCGACCGCCTTTGTCTCTCTCCCAGTTCTAGTGATGTTTACAACACCACCACCACCATCACTCCCCACACACACACACAGTGCGCTAACCACTGCACCATCACTCCCCACTCACACACACAGTGCGCTAACCACTGCACCACCACTCCCCACTCAGACACACAATGCCCTAACCACTGCTCCACCACTCCCCACTCACACAGAGTGCGCTAACCACTGCACCACCACTCCCCACTCACACACAGTGCGCTAACCACTGCATGAACCACTTCCCACTCACACACAGTGCGCTAACCACTGCACCACCACTCCCCACACACACTCAACGTGCGCTAACCACTGCACCACCACTCCCCCCACACAAATTATTTCGCGACTCAATGCTGCCCTCTTGTGGTAAAAAACTAGAATCTCACTAGCTTTGTCAGTGTCTGTGGAACAGCACTTGCCCCTACAACCAGCTAGAGGCTACGTGGGGTAGCTTTGTCTGGATGAATGGGTGGGTGAGTGGGTGAGTTTGTGAGTGAAATTCTAGTTTTTTACCACAAGAGGGCAGCATGGAGTCACGAAAAAATTTGTGTGGGGGGAGTGGTGGTGCAGTGGTTAGCGCACGTTGAGTGTGTGGGGAGTGGTGGTGCAGTGGTTAGCGCACTGTGTGTGAGTGGGGAGTGGTGGTGCAGTGGTTAGCGCACTGTGTGTGAGTGGGGAGTGGTGGTGCAGTGGTTAGCGCACTCTGTGTGAGTGGGGAGTGGTGGAGCAGTGGTTAGGGCATTGTGTGTCTGAGTGGGGAGTGGTGGTGCAGTGGTTAGCGCACTGTGTGTGTGAGTGGGGAGTGATGGTGCAGTGGTTAGCGCACTGTGTGTGTGTGTGGGGAGTGATGGTGGTGGTGGTGTTGTAAACATCGCTAGAACTGGGAGAGAGACAAAGGCGGTCGGGCGTGGTGGTGCTGGCCACCCACTCCCTCTGTGTGTGTAGCCACAGTGCCGGTAGCCTTCATAGGCGCTATTGCTCACAGCACTTGCCCCTACAACCAGAAAGAGTCTACCTGGGGTAGCTTTGTCTGTGTCTCTGTGACAACATTTGCCCCGACAACCAGCTAGAGGCTACCTGGGGTAGGTTTGTCTATGTATGTTTTGACAGCACTTGCCCCTACAGCCCTGCTAGAATTTATCTGGGTTAGCTTTTTTGTATGTGTGTGGCAGCACTTGCCCCTACAGCCCTGCGAGAGGCTACCTAAGGTACCGGTATCCACTCACCTCTTCTTTACGCTGCCCGATGGGGCTTGGGGGGGGGGGAAAGGCTCGCCCTGAACTCCACCCTGCGAACCTCACGCGGAATGTTGAGGACGGCTGAGGCCGCCTGAACTTCGTGCCGACGTTCCTGAATGACGACTCCGCAGAATTTTTTTTTGCTCCGCCCCCACTCCCTTATATGGCAACAAAAACCCGTTAGTACCCGGATCATCTGACGTCATCCTGCGCATCCAATCGAACGCCCCCGGCCGTTGGGGGGTGGTGGGGGGGGGAGGCTCGTCATCCCCCCCACCCGCGCCGCCGCCCCCGCCCCCCTCCCGCTGTTTACCCAGTGACAAATCGCTGCCCGTGGCGCTAACGGTGATTGGCTGGGACTGTTGCCGGGGGCTGCAGAGGCGCCGGGGGGTGTCTGAGAGGAGGCAGAAGCTGTGAGGTGACGTCATCGGTTGGGCCCAATCAAAGGTAGACGAGAAGCGACGGCGGTGATTGGCTGGGACTGTTGCCGGGGGCTGCAGAGGCGCCGGGGGGTGTCTGAGAGGAGGCAGAAGCTGTGAGGTGACGTCATCGGTTGGGCCCAATCAGGTAGCCTTTGGCAGGGGTGTAGGGGCAAGTGCTTTTACATAGACACAGACAAGGTAGCCCAGGTAGCCTCTAGCGCGGCTGTAGAGGCTAGTGCTGTTACTCTCAGAGAAAGCTACCCCAGGTAGCCTCTAGCAGGGCTGTAGGGGCAAGTGCTGTTACACAAACACATACAAAGCTACCCCAGGTAGCCTCTAGCAGGGCTGTAGGGGCAAGTGCTGTTACACAAACACATACAAAGCTACCTTACGTAGCCTCTCGCAGGGCTGTGGGGTAAGTGCTCTCACACAGATACAAACAAAGCTAACCCAGATAAATTCTAGCAGGGCTGTCGGGGCAGGTGCTGTCAAAACATACATAGACAAAGCTACCCCAGGTAGCCTCTAGCGGGGCTGTAGAGGCAAGTGCTCTCATACACAGACACAGACAAAGCTACCCCAGGTACCCTCTAGCAATGCTGTAGGGGCAAGTGCTGTTACACAAACACAGACAAAGCTACCCCATGTAGCCTCTAGCAATGCTGTAGGGGCAAGTGCTGTTACACAAACACAGACAAAGCTACCTTAGATAGCCTCTCGCAGGGCTGTAGGGGCAAGTGCTGCCACACAGATACAAAAAAGCTAACCCAGATAAATTCTAGCAGGGCTGTAGGGGCAAGTGCTGTCAAAACATACATAGACAAAGCTACCCCAGGTAGCCTCTAGCTGGTTGTCGGGGCAAATGTTGTCACAGCGACACAGACAAAGCTACCCCAGGTAGAATCTTTCTGGTTGTAGGGGCAAGTGCTTTGAGCAATAGCACCTATGAAGGCTACCGTCACTGTGGCTACACACACAGAGGGAGTGGGTGGCCAGCACCACCACGCCCGACCGCCTTTGTCTCTCTCCCAGTTCTAGTGATGTTTACAACACCACCACCACCATCACTCCCCACACACACACACAGTGCGCTAACCACTGCACCATCACTCCCCACTCACACACACAGTGCGCTAACCACTGCACCACCACTCCCCACACACACTCAACGTGCGCTAACCACTGCACCACCACTCCCCACAAACAAATTATTTCGCGACTCAATGCTGCCCTCTTGTGGTACAAAATTAGAATCTCACTCACCAACTCACCCCCTCACTCAACCACCCACCCACTCATCCAGACAAAGCTACCCCAGGTAGCCGCTAGTTGGCTGTGGGGGCAAGTGCTGTTCCACAAACACTGACAAAGCTACCCCAGGTAGCCTTTGCCAGGGCTGTAGGCGCAAGTGCTGTTACATAGACACAGACAAAGCTACCCCAGGTAGCCTTTAGCGTGGCTGTAGAGGCTAGTGCTTTTGCACACAGAGAAAGCTACCCCAGGTAGCCTCTAGCAGGGCTGTAGGGGCAAGTGCTGTTACACAAACACATACAAAGCTACCCCAGGTAGCCTCTAGCAGGGCTGTAGGGGCAAGTGCTGTTACACAAACACATACAAAGCTACCTTAGGTAGCCTCTCGCAGTGCTGTGGGGCAAGTGCTCTCACACAGTTACAAACAAAGCTAACCCAGATAAATTCTAGCAGGGCTGTCGGGGCAAGTGCTGTCAAAACATACATAGACAAAGCTACCCCAGGTAGCCTCTAGCGGGGCTGTAGGGGCAAGTGCTCTCATACACAGACACAGACAAAGCTACCCCAGGCACCCTCTAGCAATGCTGTAGGGGCAAGTGCTGTTACACAAACACAGAAAAAGCTACCCCATGTAGCCTCTAGCAATGCTGTAGGGGCAAGTGCTGTTACACAAACACAGACAAAGCTACCTTAGATAGCCTCTCGCAGGGCTGTAGGGGCAAGTGCTGCCACACAGATACAAAAAAGCTAACCCAGATAAATTCTAGCAGGGCTGTAGGGGCAAGTGCTGTCAAAACATACATAGACAAAGCTACCCCAGGTAGCCTCTAGCTGGTTGTCGGGGCAAATCTGGATGAATGGGTGGGTGGGTGAGGGGGTGAGTTGGTGAGTGAGATTCTAGTTTTTACCACAAGAGGGCAGCATTGAGTCGCGACATAATTTGTGTGGGGCGAGTGGTGGTGCAGTGGTTAGCGCACGTTGAGTGTGTGTGGGGAGTGGTGGTGCAGTGGTTAGCGCACTCTGTGTGAGTGGGGAGTGGTGGAGCAGTGGTTAGGGCATTGTGTGTCTGAGTGGGGAGTGGTGGTGCAGTGGTTAGCGCACTGTGTGTGTGAGTGGGGAGTGATGGTGCAGTGGTTAGCGCACTGTGTGTGTGTGTGGGGAGTGATGGTGGTGGTGGTGTTGTAAACATCGCTAGAACTGGGAGAGAGACAAAGGCGGTCGGGCGTGGTGGTGCTGGCCACCCACTCCCTGTGTGTGTAGCCACAGTGCCGGTAGCCTTCATAGGTGCTATTGCTCACAGCACTTGCCCCTACAACCAGAAAGAGTCTACCTGGGGTAGCTTTGTCTGTGTCTCTGTGACAACATTTGCCCCGACAACCAGCTAGAGGCTACCTGGTGTAGCTTTGTCTATGTATGTTTTGACAGCACTTGCCCCTACAGCCCTGCTAGAATTTATCTGGGTTAGCTTTTTTGTATGTGTGTGGCAGCACTTGCCCCTACAGCCCTGCGAGAGGCTACCTAAGGTACCGGTATCCACTCACCTCTTCTTTACGCTGCCCGATGGGGCTTGGGGGGGGGGGAAAGGCTCGCCCTGAACTCCACCCTGCGAACCTCACGCGGAATGTTGAGGACGGCTGAGGCCGCCTGAACTTCGTGCCGACGTTCCTGAATGACGACTCCGCAGAATTTTTTTTTGCTCCGCCCCCACTCCCTTATATGGCAACAAAAACCCGTTAGTACCCGGATCATCTGACGTCATCCTGCGCATCCAATCGAACGCCCCCGGCCGTTGGGGGGTGGTGGGGGGGGAGGCTCGTCATCCCCCCCACCCGCGCCGCCGCCCCCGCCCCCCTCCCGCTGTTTACCCAGTGACAAATCGCTGCCCGTGGCGCTAACGGTGATTGGCTGGGACTGTTGCCGGGGGCTGCAGAGGCGCCGGGGGGCGTCTGAGAGGAGGCAGAAGCTGTTAGGTGACGTCATCGGTTGGGCCCAATCAAAGGTAGACGAGAAGCGACGCCGGTGATTGGCTGGGACTGTTGCCGGGGGCTGCAGAGGCGCCGGGGGGTGTCTGAGAGGAGGCAGAAGCTGTGAGGTGACGTCATCGGTTGGGCCCAATCAGGTAGCCTTTGGCAGGGGTGTAGGGGCAAGTGCTTTTACATAGACACAGACAAGGTAGCCCAGGTAGCCTCTAGCGCGGCTGTAGAGGCTAGTGCTGTTACTCTCAGAGAAAGCTTCCCCAGGTAGCCTCTAGCAGGGCTGTAGGGGCAAGTGCTGTTACACAAACACATACAAAGCTACCCCAGGTAGCCTCTAGCAGGGCTGTAGGGGCAAGTGCTGTTACACAAACACATACAAAGCTACCTTACGTAGCCTCTCGCAGGGCTGTGGGGTAAGTGCTCTCACACAGATACAAACAAAGCTAACCCAGATAAATTCTAGCAGGGCTGTCGGGGCAAGTGCTGTCAAAACATACATAGACAAAGCTACCCCAGGTAGCCTCTAGCGGGGCTGTAGAGGCAAGTGCTCTCATACACAGACACAGACAAAGCTACCCCAGGTACCCTCTAGCAATGCTGTAGGGGCAAGTGCTGTTACACAAACACAGACAAAGCTACCCCATGTAGCCTCTAGCAATGCTGTAGGGGCAAGTGCTGTTACACAAACACAGACAAAGCTACCTTAGATAGCCTCTCGCAGGGCTGTAGGGGCAAGTGCTGCCACACAGATACAAAAAAGCTAACCCAGATAAATTCTAGCAGGGCTGTAGGGGCAAGTGCTGTCAAAACATACATAGACAAAGCTACCCCAGGTAGCCTCTAGCTGGTTGTCGGGGCAAATGTTGTCACAGCGACACAGACAAAGCTACCCCAGGTAGAATCTTTCTGGTTGTAGGGGCAAGTGCTTTGAGCAATAGCACCTATGAAGGCTACCGTCACTGTGGCTACACACACAGAGGGAGTGGGTGGCCAGCACCACCACGCCCGACCGCCTTTGTCTCTCTCCCAGTTCTAGTGATGTTTACAACACCACCACCACCATCACTCCCCACACACACACACAGTGCGCTAACCACTGCACCATCACTCCCCACTCACACACACAGTGCGCTAACCACTGCACCACCACTCCCCACTCAGACACACAATGCCCTAACCACTGCTCCACCACTCCCCACTCACACAGAGTGCGCTAACCACTGCACCACCACTCCCCACTCACACACAGTGCGCTAACCACTGCATGAACCACTTTCCACTCACACACAGTGCGCTAACCACTGCACCACCACTCCCCACACACACTCAACGTGCGCTAACCACTGCACCACCACTCCCCCCACACAAATTATTTCGCGACTCAATGCTGCCCTCTTGTGGTAAAAAACTAGAATCTCACTAGCTTTGTCAGTGTCTGTGGAACAGCACTTGCCCCTACAACCAGCTAGAGGCTACGTGGGGTAGCTTTGTCTGGATGAATGGGTGGGTGAGTGGGTGAGTTTGTGAGTGAAATTCTAGTTTTTTACCACAAGAGGGCAGCATGGAGTCACGAAAAAATTTGTGTGGGGGGAGTGGTGGTGCAGTGGTTAGCGCACGTTGAGTGTGTGGGGAGTGGTGGTGCAGTGGTTAGCGCACTGTGTGTGAGTGGGGAGTGGTGGTGCAGTGGTTAGCGCACTGTGTGTGAGTGGGGAGTGGTGGTGCAGTGGTTAGCGCACTCTGTGTGAGTGGGGAGTGGTGGAGCAGTGGTTAGGGCATTGTGTGTCTGAGTGGGGAGTGGTGGTGCAGTGGTTAGCGCACTGTGTGTGTGAGTGGGGAGTGATGGTGCAGTGGTTAGCGCACTGTGTGTGTGTGTGGGGAGTGATGGTGGTGGTGGTGTTGTAAACATCGCTAGAACTGGGAGAGAGACAAAGGCGGTCGGGCGTGGTGGTGCTGGCCACCCACTCCCTCTGTGTGTGTAGCCACAATGCCGGTAGCCTTCATAGGCGCTATTGCTCACAGCACTTGCCCCTACAACCAGAAAGAGTCTACCTGGGGTAGCTTTGTCTGTGTCTCTGTGACAACATTTGCCCCGACAACCAGCTAGAGGCTACCTGGGATAGGTTTGTCTATGTATGTTTTGACAGCACTTGCCCCTACAGCCTTGCTAGAATTTATCTGGGTTAGCTTTTTTGTATGTGTGTGGCAGCACTTGCCCCTACAGCCCTGCGAGAGGCTACCTAAGGTACCGGTATCCACTCACCTCTTCTTTACGCTGCCCGATGGGGCTTGGGGAGGGGGGAAAGGCTCGCCCTGAACTCCACCCTGCGAACCTCACGCGGAATGTTGAGGACGGCTGAGGCCGCCTGAACTTCGTGCCGACGTTCCTGAATGACGACTCCGCAGAATTTTTTTTTGCTCCGCCCCCACTCCCTTATATGGCAACAAAAACCCGTTAGTACCCGGATCATCTGACGTCATCCTGCGCATCCAATCGAACGCCCCCGGCCGTTGGGGGGTGGTGGGGGGGGAGGCTCGTCATCCCCCCCACCCGCGCCGCCGCCCCCGCCCCCCTCCCGCTGTTTACCCAGTGACAAATCGCTGCCCGTGGCGCTAACGGTGATTGGCTGGGACTGTTGCCGGGGGCTGCAGAGGCGCCGGGGGGTGTCTGAGAGGAGGCAGAAGCTGTGAGGTGACGTCATCGGTTGGGCCCAATCAGGTAGCCTTTGGCAGGGGTGTAGGGGCAAGTGCTTTTACATAGACACAGACAAGGTAGCCCAGGTAGCCTCTAGCGCGGCTGTAGAGGCTAGTGCTGTTACTCTCAGAGAAAGCTACCCCAGGTAGCCTCTAGCAGGGCTGTAGGGGCAAGTGCTGTTACACAAACACATACAAAGCTACCCCAGGTAGCCTCTAGCAGGGCTGTAGGGGCAAGTGCTGTTACACAAACACATACAAAGCTACCTTACGTAGCCTCTCGCAGGGCTGTGGGGTAAGTGCTCTCACACAGATACAAACAAAGCTAACCCAGATAAATTCTAGCAGGGCTGTCGGGGCAGGTGCTGTCAAAACATACATAGACAAAGCTACCCCAGGTAGCCTCTAGCGGGGCTGTAGAGGCAAGTGCTCTCATACACAGACACAGACAAAGCTACCCCAGGTACCCTCTAGCAATGCTGTAGGGGCAAGTGCTGTTA
>NW_027422811.1:100000-119051 GCF_048934315.1 Petromyzon marinus
AACAATAAAATTAAATTTCGATTTAAAGCTTTCGTGACTAGCGAGGATTCATCTTCTTTGGTTCTTTCGGTAAAGTCACCACCACCACCACCAGGTAGAAGGGAAACAATAAAATAATAAAAATATAAAACAATAAAATTAAATTTCGATTTAAAGCTTTCGTGACTAGCAATGATTCATCTTCTTTGGTTCTTTCGGTAAAGTCACCACCACCACCACCACGTAGAAGGGAAACAATAAAATAATAAAAATATAAAACAATAAAATAAAATTTCTATTTAAAGCTTTCGTGACTAGCGAGGATTCATCTTCTTTGGTTCTTTCGGTAAAGTCACCACCACCACCACCACCACGTAGAAGGGAAACAATAAAATAATAAAAATATAAAACAATAAAATTAAATTTCGATTTAAAGCTTTCGTGACTGCAATGATTCATCTTCTTTGGTTCTTTCGGTAAAGTCACCACCACCACCAGGTAGAAGGGAAACAATAAAATAATAAAAATATAAAACAATAAAATTAAATTTCGATTTAAAGCTTTCGTGACTAGCAATGATTCATCTTCTTTGGTTCTTTCGGTAAAGTCACCACCACCACCAGGTAGAAGGGAAACAATAAAATAATAAAAATATAAAACAATAAAATTAAATTTCGATTTAAAGCTTTCGTGACTAGCAATGATTCATCTTCTTTGGTTCTTTCGGTAAAGTCACCACCACCACCACCACCAGGTAGAAGGGAAACAATAAAATAATAAAAATATAAAACAATAAAATTAAATTTCGATTTAAAGCTTTCGTGACTAGCAATGATTCATCTTCTTTGGTTCTTTCGGTAAAGTCACCACCACCACCAGGTAGAAGGGAAACAATTAAATAATAAAAATATAAAACAATAAAATTAAATTTCGATTTGAAGCTTTCGTGACTGCAATGATTCATCTTCTTTGGTTCTTTCGGTAAAGTCACCACCACCACCACCAGGTAGAAGGGAAACAATAAAATAATAAAAATATAAAACAATAAAATTAAATTTCTATTTAAAGCTTTCGTGACTAGCGAGGATTCATCTTCTTTGGTTCTTTCGGTAAAGTCACCACCACCACCACCACCACGTAGAAGGGAAACAATAAAATAATAAAAATATAAAACAATAAAATAAAATTTCTATTTAAAGCTTTCGTGACTAGCGAGGATTCATCTTCTTTGGTTCTTTCGGTAAAGTCACCACGTAGAATGAGAATAAAATAATAAATTGATAAAATAAAATAACACAATAATAATATTATTGTGTTATTTTATTTTACTAATATTATTGTGTTATTTTATTTTATCAATTTATTATTTTATTCTCATTCTACGTGGTGACTTTACCACAAAGAACCAAAGAAGAAGTTTGTACTTGTTTTGTGTTAACGATGTTAATTATAAATAGATGATGGTGATGATGATGCTGCTGCTAGCTTGCTTGCTTGCACGGCGTCACAACAACAACAACAACAGTTTGCAAAGTTGTTGCGTGGTGTGAAGTAAACAAGTTTACATCGTCCGTGATGATGGAGTGGTTGTTGTGGTTGTTGTGGTTGTTGTGGTTGTTGGTGGTGAGGTGTTCTGGGCTCCCTTATTTATGTTTAATGATTGTTTCATTTCGATTTAAATACACACTCATACACACACACACTCACATACACACTCATATACACACTCATATACACATACACACATACACACACATACACACTCATATACACACTCATATACACACTCATATACACACTCATATACACACTCACATACACACTCACATACACACTCATATACACACTCACATACACACTCACATACACACTCACATACACACTCACATACACACTCATATACACACTCATATACACACTCACATACACACTCACATACACACTCACATTCACACTCATATACACACTCACATTCACACTCATATACACACTCACATACACACTCATATACACACTCATATACACACTCATATACACACTCACATTCACACTCACATACACACTCATATACACACTCACATACACACTCACATTCACACTCACATACACACTCACATACACACTCATATACACACTCACATACACACTCATATACACACTCACATATACACTCACATACACACTCACATACACACTCACATACACACTCATATACACACTCACATACACACTCATATACACACTCACATTCACACTCATATACACACTCATATACACACTCATATACACACTCACATACACACTCATATACACACTCATATACACACTCACATACACACTCATATACACACTCACATACACACTCATATACACACTCACACACAGCTCACATACACACTCATATACACACTCACATACACTCATACACACTCACATACACACTCACATACACACTCATATACACACTCATATACACACTCACATACACACATACACACTCATATACACACTCATATACACACTCACATACACACTCATATACACACTCACATACACACTCACATATACACTTACATACACACTCACATACACACTCACATACACACTCACATACACACTCACATACACACTCACATATACACTTACATACACACTCATATACACACTCACATACACACTCATATACACACTCATACACACTCACACACTCATATACACACTCATATACACTCATATACACTCATATACACACTCATATACACACTCATATACACACTCACATACACACTCACATACACATACACACTCATATACACACTCACATACACACTCACACTCACATACACACTCATATACACACTCACACACTCATATACACACTCACATACACACTCACATACACATTCATATACACACTCATATACACACTCATACACACTCACATACACACTCACATACACACTCACATACACACTCACATACACACTCATATACACACTCACATACACACTCATATACACACTCACATACATACTCACATTCACACTCACATACACACTCACATACACACTCATATACACACTCACATACACACTCATATACACACTCACATACACACTCACATACACACTCATATACACACTCACATACACACTCACATACACACACACACATACACACTCATATACACACTCACATACACACTCATATACACACTCATATACACACTCATATACACACTCACATTCACACTCATATACACACTCATATACATGCTCACATACACACTCATATACACACTCACATACACACTCATATACACACTCACATACACACTCACATACACACTCACATACACACTCACATACACACTCATGTACACACTCACATACACACTCATATACACACTCATATACACACTCATATACACACTCACATACACACTCACATTCACACTCACATACACACTCACATTCACACTCACATTCACACTCACATACACACTCACATTCACACTTATATACACACACATACACACTCACATACACACTCACATACACACTCATATACACACTCACATATACACACTCACATACACACTCACATACACACTCACATACACACTCATATACATGCTCACATACACACTCATATACACACTCACATACACACTCATATACACACTCACATACACACTCACATACACACTCACATACACACTCACATACACACTCACATACACACTCACATACACACTCACATACACACTCATATACACACTCACATACACACTCACATACACACTCACATACACACTCACATACACACTCATATACACACTCATATACACACTCATATACACACTCATATACACACTCACATACACACTCACATACACACTCATATACACACTCACATACACACTCACATACACACTCACATACACACTCACATACACACTCATATACACACTCATATACACACTCACATACACACTCACATACACACTCACATTCACACTCATATACACACTCACATTCACACTCATATACACACTCACATACACACTCATATACACACTCATATACACACTCATATACACACTCACATTCACACTCACATACACACTCATATACACACTCACATACACACTCACATTCACACTCACATACACACTCACATACACACTCATATACACACTCACATACACACTCATATACACACTCACATATACACTCACATACACACTCACATACACACTCACATACACACTCATATACACACTCACATACACACTCATATACACACTCACATTCACACTCATATACACACTCATATACACACTCATATACACACTCACATACACACTCATATACACACTCATATACACACTCACATACACACTCATATACACACTCACATACACACTCATATACACACTCACACACAGCTCACATACACACTCATATACACACTCACATACACTCATACACACTCACATACACACTCACATACACACTCATATACACACTCATATACACACTCACATACACACATACACACTCATATACACACTCATATACACACTCACATACACACTCATATACACACTCACATACACACTCACATATACACTTACATACACACTCACATACACACTCACATACACACTCACATACACACTCATATACACACTCACATACACACTCATATACACACTCATACACACTCACACACTCATATACACACTCATATACACTCATATACACTCATATACACACTCATATACACACTCATATACACACTCACATACACACTCACATACACATACACACTCATATACACACTCACATACACACTCACACTCACATACACACTCATATACACACTCACACACTCATATACACACTCACATACACACTCACATACACATTCATATACACACTCATATACACACTCATACACACTCACATACACACTCACATACACACTCACATACACACTCACATACACACTCATATACACACTCACATACACACTCATATACACACTCACATACATACTCACATTCACACTCACATACACACTCACATACACACTCATATACACACTCACATACACACTCATATACACACTCACATACACACTCACATACACACTCATATACACACTCACATACACACTCACATACACACACACACATACACACTCATATACACACTCACATACACACTCATATACACACTCATATACACACTCATATACACACTCACATTCACACTCATATACACACTCATATACATGCTCACATACACACTCATATACACACTCACATACACACTCATATACACACTCACATACACACTCACATACACACTCACATACACACTCACATACACACTCATGTACACACTCACATACACACTCATATACACACTCATATACACACTCATATACACACTCACATACACACTCACATTCACACTCACATACACACTCACATTCACACTCACATTCACACTCACATACACACTCACATTCACACTTATATACACACACATACACACTCACATACACACTCACATACACACTCATATACACACTCACATATACACACTCACATACACACTCACATACACACTCACATACACACTCATATACATGCTCACATACACACTCATATACACACTCACATACACACTCATATACACACTCACATACACACTCACATACACACTCACATACACACTCACATACACACTCACATACACACTCACATACACACTCACATACACACTCATATACACACTCACATACACACTCACATACACACTCACATACACACTCACATACACACTCATATACACACTCACATTCACACTCACATACACACTCATATACACACT
Organism: Petromyzon marinus; assembly: GCF_048934315.1. Taxonomy (NCBI): domain Eukaryota; kingdom Metazoa; phylum Chordata; class Hyperoartia; order Petromyzontiformes; family Petromyzontidae; genus Petromyzon; species Petromyzon marinus. The sequence continues at coordinate 105,886 of NW_027422811.1, forward strand.
CACATACACACTCACATACACACTCACATACACACTCACATACACACTCATATACACACTCACATACACACTCACATACACACTCACATTCACACTCATATACACACTCACATACACACTCACATTCACACTCACATACACACTCATGTACACACACACATACACACTCATATACACACTCATATACACACTCACATACACACTCACATACACACTCACATACACACTCACGTACACACTCACATACACACTCACATACACACTCACATACACACTCATATACACACTCACATACACACTCACATACACACTCACATTCACACTTATATACACACACATACACACTCACATACACACTCACATACACACTCATATACACACTCACATATACACACTCACATACACACTCACATACACACTCACATACACACTCATATACATGCTCACATACACACTCATATACACACTCACATACACACTCATATACACACTCACATACACACTCACATACACACTCACATACACACTCATATACACACTCATATACACACACACATACACACTCATATACACATACACACATACACTCACATACACACTCATATACACACTCACATACACACTCACATACACACTCATATACACACTCACATACACACTCACATACACACTCACATTCACACTCACATACACACTCACATACACACTCATATACACACTCACATACACACTCACATACACACTCACATACACATACACACTCATATACACACTCACATACACACTCATATACACACTCATATACACACTCATATACACACTCATATACACACTCACATACACACTCACACTCACATACACACTCATATACACACACACATACACACTCATATACACACTCACATACACACTCACATACACACTCATATACACACTCATATACACACTCATATACACACTCACATACACACTCACATACACACTCATATACATACTCACATTCACACTCACATACACACTCACATACACACTCATATACACACTCACATACACACTCATATACACACTCACATACACACTCACATACACACTCATATACACACTCACATACACACTCACATACACACACACATACACACTCATATACACACTCACATACACACTCATATACACACTCATATACACACTCATATACACACTCACATTCACACTCATATACACACTCATATACATGCTCACATACACACTCATATACACACTCACATACACACTCATGTACACACTCACATACACACTCACATACACACTCACATACACACTCACGTACACACTCACATACACACTCACATACACACTCACATACACACTCATATACACACTCACATACACACTCACATACACACTCACATACACACTCACATATACACACTCACATACACACTCACATACACACTCACATACACACTCATATACATGCTCACATACACACTCATATACACACTCACATACACACTCATATACACACTCATATACACACACACATACACACTCATATAAACATACACACATACACTCACATACACACTCACATACACACTCACATACACACTCACATACACACTCACATACACACTCACATACACACTCACATACATACTCATATACACACACACATACACACTCATATACACATACACACATACACTCACATACACACTCATATACACACTCACATACACACTCACATACACACTCATATACACACTCACATACACACTCACATACACACTCACATTCACACTCACATACACACTCACATACACACTCATATACACACTCACATACACACTCACATACACACTCACATACACACTCACATTCACACTCACATACACACTCATATACACACTCACATACACACTCACATACACACTCACATTCACACTCATATACACTCACATACACACTCATATACACACTCACATACACACTCATATACACACTCACATACACACTCACATACACACTCACATACACACTCACATACACACTCACATACACACTCACATACACACTCATATACACACTCATATACACACTCACATACACACTCACATACACACTCACATACACACACACATACACACTCATATACACACTCATATACACACTCACATACACACTCACATACACACTCATATACACACTCACATACACACTCATGTACACACACACATACACACTCATATACACACTCACATATACACTCACATACACACTCACATACACACTCACATACACACTCATATACACACTCACATACACACTCATATACACACTCACATTCACACTCATATACACACTCACATACACACTCACATACACACTCACATACACACTCACATACACACTCATATACACACTCATATACACACTCACATACACACTCATATACACACTCACATACACACTCATATACACACTCATATACACACTCACATACACACTCATATACACACTCACATACACACTCATATACACACTCACACACAGCTCACATACACACTCATATACACACTCACATACACTCATACACACTCACATACACACTCACATACACACTCATATACACACTCATATACACACTCACATACACACATACACACTCATATACACACTCATATACACACTCACATACACACTCATATACACACTCACATACACACTCACATACACACTTACATACACACTCACATACACACTCACATACACACTCACATACACACTCATATACACACTCACATACACACTCATATACACACTCATACACACTCACACACTCATATACACACTCATATACACTCATATACACACTCATATACACACTCATATACACACTCACATACACACTCACATACACATACACACTCATATACACACTCACATACACACTCACACTCACATACACACTCATATACACACTCACATACACACTCATATACACACTCACATACACACTCATATACACACTCATATACACACTCATATACACACTCACATACACACTCACATACACACTCATATACATACTCACATTCACACTCACATACACACTCACATATACACTCATATACACACTCACATACACACTCATATACACACTCACATACACACTCACATACACACTCATATACACACTCACATACACACTCACATACACACACACATACACACTCATATACACACTCACATACACACTCATATACACACTCATATACACACTCATATACACACTCACATTCACACTCATATACACACTCATATACATGCTCACATACACACTCATATACACACTCACATACACACTCATATACACACTCACATACACACTCATATACACACTCATATACACACTCATGTACACACTCACATACACACTCACATACACACTCACATACACACTCACGTACACACTCACATACACACTCACATACACACTCACATACACACTCATATACACACTCACATACACACTCACATACACACTCACATTCACACTTATATACACACACATACACACTCACATACACACTCACATACACACTCATATACACACTCACATATACACACTCACATACACACTCACATACACACTCACATACACACTCATATACATGCTCACATACACACTCATATACACACTCACATACACACTCATATACACACTCACATACACACTCACATACACACACACATACACACTCACATACACACTCACATACACACTCACATACACACTCATATACACACTCATATACACACTCACATACACACTCACATACACACACACATACACACTCATATACTTCATACACACATACACACATATACACACTCATATACACACTCACATACACACTCATATACACACTCATATACACACTCACATACACACTCACATACACACTCATATACACACTCACATACACACTCATGTACACACACACATACACACTCATATACACACTCATATACACACTCACATACACACTCACATACACACTCATATACACACTCACATTCACACTCACATACACACTCATATACACACTCATATACACACTCACATACACACTCACATACACACACACATACACACTCATATACTTCATACACACATACACACACATACACACTCATATACACACTCATATACATACTCATATACACACTCATATACACACTCATATACACACTCATATACATACACACTCACATACACACTCACATACACACTCACATACACACTCATATACACACTCACATTCACACTCATATACACACTCATATACACACTCATATACACACTCATATACACACTCACATACACACTCATATACACACTCACATACACACTCATATACACACTCATATACATACACACATACACACTCACATTCACACTCATATACACACTCATATACACACTCATATACACACACACATACACACTCATATACACACTCACATACACACTCATATACACACTCATATACATACTCATATACACACTCACATACACACTCACATACACGCTCACATACACACTCACATTCACACTCACATACACACACACATACACACTCACATACACACTCACATACACACTCATATACACACTCATATACACACTCACATACACATTCATATACACACTCACATACACACTCATATACACACTCACATACACATACACACTCACATACACACTCACATACACACTCATATACACACTCACATTCACACTCATATACACACTCATATACACACTCACATACACACTCATATACACACTAACATACACACTCATATACACTCTCATATACACACTCACATACACACTCATATACACACTCACATACATACTCACATACACACACACATACACACTCATATACACATACACACATACACACACATACACACTCATATACACACTCATATACATACTCATATACACACTCATATACACACTCATATACACACTCATATACATACTCACATACACACTCATATACACACTCACATACACATACACACTCACATACACACTCACATACACACTCATATACACACTCACATTCACACTCACATACACACTCACATACACACTCATATACACACTCACGTACACACTCATATACACACTCACATATACACTCACATACACACTCATATACACACTCATATACACACTCATATACACACTCACATACACACTCACATACACACTCACATACACACTCATATACACACATACACACTCATATACACACTCACATAGACACTCACATACACACTCATATACATACACACATACACACTCATATACACACATACACACTCACATTCACACTCACATTCACACTCACATACACACACACATACACACTCACATACACACTCACATACACACTCATATACACACTCACATACACACTCATATACACTCATACACCTCATATACACTCATATACACACTCATATACACACTCACATACACACTCATATACACACTCATATACACACTCATATACACACTCACATACACACTCATATACACACTCACATACACACTCACATACACACTCACATTCACACTCACATACACACTCACATACACACTCACATACACACTCACATTCACACTCACATACACACTCATATACACACTCATATACATACTCATATACACACTCACATACACACTCACATACACACTCACATACACATACACACTCATATACACACTCACATACACACTCATATACACACTCATATACATACTCATATACACACTCACATACACACTCACATACACACTCACATACACATACACACTCATATACACACTCATGTACACATACACACTCACATTCACACTCATATACACACTCATATACACACTCATATACACACTCACATACACACTCACATACACACACATACACACTCATATACACACTCACATACACACTCACATTCACACTCACATACACACTCATATACACACTCACGTACACACTCACATACACACTCACATACACACTCATATACACACTCACATACACACTCACATACACACTCATATACACACTCACATACACACTCATATACACACTCACATACACACTCATATACACACTCACATACACACTCACATACACACTCACATACACACTCACATTCACACATACACACTCATATACACTCATATACACACTCATATACACACTCATATACACACTCACATACACACTCACATACACACTCATATACACACACACACACACTCATATACACACTCACATACACACTCACATACACACTCATATACATACACACATACACTCATACACACTCATATACACACTCATATACACACTCATATACACACTCACATACACACTCATATACACACTCACATACACTCATACACACTCATATACACACTCATATACACACTCATATACACTCATATACACACTCATATACACACTCATATACACACTCATATACACACTCATATACACACTCATATACACACTCATATACACACTCACATACACACTCACATACACACTCATATACACACATACACACTCATATACACACTCATATACATACACACATACACTCATACACCCTGATATACACACTCATATACACACTCATATACACACTCATATACACACTCACATACACACTCATAAACACACTCATATACACACTCACATACACACTCACACACTCATATACACTCATACACACTCATATACACTCATATACACACTCATATACACTCATATACACACTCATATACACACTCATATACACACTCACATACAATCATACACACTCATATACACACTCATATACACACTCATATACACACATACACACTCATATACACACTCATATACACACTCATATACACACTCACATACACTCATACACACTCATATACACACTCATATACACACATACACACTCACATACACACTCACATACACACTCATATACACACTCACATACACACACATACACACTCATATACACTCATATACACACTCACACACTCACACACTCATATACACACTCATATACACACTCATATACACACTCACATACACTCTCATATACACACTCATATACACACTCATATACACACTCATATACACACTCACATACACACTCATATACACACTCATATACACACACACACATACACACTCATATACACACTCACATACACTCATACACACTCATATACACACTCATATACACACTCACATACACACTCATATACACACTCATATACACTCATACACACTCATATACACACTCATATACACACTCATATACACACTCATATACACACTCACATACACACTCATATACACACTCATATACACTCATACACACTCATACACACTCATATACACACTCACATACACACTCATATACACACTCACATACACTCATACACACTCATATACACACTCATATACACACTCATATACACTCATATACACACTCATATACACACTCATATACACACTCATATACACACTCATATACACACTCACATACACTCATACACACTCATATACACACTCATATACACACTCATATACACACTCACATACACACTCATATAACACTCATATACACTCATACACACTCATATACACACTCATATACACACTCATATACACACTCATATACACACTCATATACACACTCATATACACACTCATATACACACTCATATACACACTCATATACACACTCACATACACACTCATATAACACTCATATACACTCATACACACTCATATACACACTCATATACACACTCATATACACACATACACACTCATATACACTCATATACACACTCATATACACACTCATATACACACTCACATACACACTCACATACACACTCATATACACACACACACACACTCATATACACACTCACATACACACTCACATACACACTCATATACATACACACATACACTCATACACACTCATATACACACTCATATACACACTCATATACACACTCACATACACACTCATATACACACTCACATACACTCATACACACTCATATACACTCATATACACACTCATATACACACTCATATACACACTCATATACACACTCATATACACACTCACATACACTCATACACACTCATATACACACTCATATACACACTCATATACACACATACACACTCATATACACTCATATACACACTCATATACACACATACACACTCATATACACTCATATACACACTCACATACACACTCACATACACACTCATATACACAAATACACACTCATATACACACTCATATACATACACACATACACTCATACACCCTCATATACACACTCATATACACACTCATATACACACTCATATACACACTCATATACACACTCACATACACACTCACATACACACTCATATACACACTCACATACACACTCATATACACACTCATATACACTCATACACACTCATACACACTCATATACACACTCACATACACACTCATATACACACTCACATACACTCATACACACTCATATACACACTCATATACACACTCATATACACTCATACACACTCATACACACTCATATACACACTCATATACACACTCATATACACACTCATATACACACTCATATACACACTCATATACACACTCATATACACACTCATATACACACTCATATACACACTCATATACACACTCACATACACACTCATATAACACTCATATACACTCATACACACTCATATACACACTCATATACACACTCATATACACACATACACACTCATATACACTCATATACACACTCATATACACACTCATATACACACTCACATACACACTCACATACACACTCATATACACACACACATACACTCATACACACTCATATACACACTCATATACACACTCATATACACACTCACATACACACTCATATACACACTCACATACACTCATACACACTCATATACACACTCATATACACACTCATATACACTCATATACACACTCATATACACACTCATATACACACTCATATACACACTCATATACACACTCACATACACTCATACACACTCATATACACACTCATATACACACTCATATACACACATACACACTCATATACACTCATATACACACTCATATACACACATACACACTCATATACACTCATATACACACTCACATACACACTCACATACACACTCATATACACAAATACACACTCATATACACACTCATATACATACACACATACACTCATACACCCTCATATACACACTCATATACACACTCATATACACACTCATATACACACTCATATACACACTCACATACACACTCACATACACACTCATATACACACTCACATACACACTCACATACACACTCATATACACACTCACATACACACTCATATACACACTCACATACACACTCACATACACACTCATATACATGCTCACATACACACTCACATACACACTCATATACACACTCATATACACACTCACATACACACTCATATACACACTCACATACACACTCATATACACACATACACACTCATATACATGCTCACATACACACTCACATACACACTCATATACACACTCATATATACACTCACATACACACTCACATACACACTCACATTCACACTCATATACACACTCATATACACTCATACACACTCCCATACACACTCACATACACACTCACATTCACACTCATATACACACTCACATACACACTCATATACATACTCATATACACACTCACATACACACTCACATTCACACCACATACACACTCATATACACACTCACATACAAACCTCACACACACACCACATACACACTCACATACACACTCACATACACACACACATACACACTCACATTCACACTCACATTCACACTCATATACACACTCACATACACACTCACATACACACTCACATACACACTCATATACACACTCACATACACACTCACATACACACTCATATACACACTCATATACACACTCACATACACACCACATACACACTCACATACACACTCACATACACACTCACATACACACTCACATACACACTCACATACACACTCATATACACACTCATATACACACTCACATACACACCTCATATACACACTCACATACACACTCACATACACACTCACATACACACTCACATACACACTCATATACACACTCACATACACACTCACATACACACTCACATACACACTCATACATACACACTCATATACACACTCATATACACACTCATATACACACTCACATACACACTCATATACACACTCACATACACTCATACACACTCATATAGCACACTCATATACACACTCACAAATACACACTCATATACACACTCAGATACACTCATTACACACTCATATACATATACACACTCATATACACACTCATATACACACTCACATACACACTCATATAACACTCATATACACTCATACACACTCATATACACACTCATATACACACTCATATACACACATACACACTCATATACACTCATATACACACTCATATACACACTCATATACACACTCACATACACACTCACATACACACTCATATACACACACACACACACTCATATACACACTCACATACACACTCACATACACACTCATATACATACACACATACACTCATACACACTCATATACACACTCCATATACACACTCATATACACACTCACATACACACTCATATACACACTCACATACACTCACATACACTCATATACACACTCATATACACACTCATATACACACTCATATACACACATACACACTCATATACACTCATATACACACTCATATACACACTCATATACACACTCACATACACACTCACATACACACTCATATACACACATACACACTCATATACACACTCATATACATACACACATACACTCATACACCCTCATATACACACTCATATACACACTCATATACACACTCATATACACACTCATATACACACTCACATACACACTCATATACACACTCATATACACACTCACATACACACTCACACACTCATATACACTCATACACACTCATATACACTCATATACACACTCATATATACTCATATACACACTCATATACACACTCATATACACACTCACATACAATCATACACACTCATATACACACTCATATACACACTCATATACACACACATACACACTCATATACACACTCATATACACACTCATATACACACTCACATACACTCATACACACTCATATACACACTCGTATACATACTCATATACACACTCACATACACACTCACATACACACTCATATACACACTCACATACACACTCATATACACACTCATATACACACTCACATACACACTCATATACATACACACATACACTCATACACACTCATATACACACTCATATACACACTCATATACACACTCACATACACACTCATATACACACTCACATACACTCATACACACTCATATACACACTCACATACACACTCATATACACACTCATATACACACTCACATACACACTCATATACACACTCACATACACACTCACATACACACTCACATACACAATCACATACACATACACACTCATATACACACTCATGTACACATACACACTCACATTCACACTCATATACACACTCATATACATACTCATATACACACTCACATACACACTCACATACACACTCATATACACACTCACATACACACTCACATACACACTCACATACACACTCATATACACTCATATACACACTCATATACACACTCATATACATACTCACATACACACACATATACACACTCACATACATACTCATATACACACTCACATACACACTCATATACACACTCACATTCACACTCATATACACACTCACATTCACACTCACATACACACTCACATACACACTCACATACACACTCATATACACACTCATATACACACTCACATACACACTCACATACACACTCACATTCACACTCATATACACACTCACATTCACACTCATATACACACTCACATACACACTCATATACACACTCATATACACACTCATATACACACTCACATTCACACTCACATACACACTCATATACACACTCACATACACACTCACATACACACTCATATACACACTCACATACACACTCATATACACACTCACATACACACTCATAAACACACTCACATACACACTCACATACACACTCACATACACACTCACATACACACTCACATACACACTCACATACACACTCACATATACACTCACATACACACTCACATACACATACACACTCATATACACACTCACATTCACACTCATATACACACTCATATACACACTCATATACACACTCATATACACACTCACATACACACTCACATTCACACTCACATACACACTCACATACACACTCATATACACACTCACATACACACTCATATACACACTCACATATACACTCACATACACACTCACATACACACTCACATACACACTCATATACACACTCACATACACACTCATATACACACTCACATTCACACTCATATACACACTCATATACACACTCATATACACACTCATATACACACTCACATACACACTCACATACACACTCACATCACACTCACATACACACTCACATACACACTCATATACACACTCACATACACACTCACATACACACTCAATACACACTCACATACACACACATATACACACTCACATACACACTCACATACACACTCACATTCACACTCATATACACACTCACATACACACTCACATACACACTCACATACACACACACACACACTCATATACACACTCACATACACACTCACATACACACTCATATACATACACACATACACTCATACACACTCATATACACACTCATATACACACTCATATACACA
>NW_027422812.1:0-116478 GCF_048934315.1 Petromyzon marinus
TGTGTGTGAGTGGGGAGTGATGGTGCAGTGGTTAGCGCACTGTGTGTGTGTGTGTGTGGGGAGTGATGGTGGTGGTGGTGTTGTAAACATCGCTAGAACAGGGAGAGAGACAAAGGCGGTCGGGCGTGGTGGTGCTGGCCACCCACTCCCTCTGTGTGTGTAGCCACAGTGACGGTAGCCTTCATAGGTGCTATTGCTCAAAGCACTTGCCCCTACAACCAGAAAGATTCTACCTGGGGTAGCTTTGTCTGTGTCGCTGTGACAACATTTGCCCCGACAACCAGCTAGAGGCTACCTGGGGTAGCTTTGTCTATGTATGTTTTGACAGCACTTGCCCCTACAGCCCTGCGAGAGGCTACCCAAGGTAGTTTTGTCTGTGTTTGTGTAACAGCACTTGCCCCTTTTAGCCCTCATAGAGGTTACCTGGGGTAGCTTTGTCTGTGTTTGTGTAACAGCACTTGCCCCTACAGCATTGCTAGAGGGTACCTGGGGTAGCTTTGTCTGTGTCTGTGTATGAGAGCACTTGCCCCTACAGCCCCGCTAGAGGCTACCTGGGGTAGCTTTGTCTATGTATGTTTTGACAGCACCTGCCCCGACAGCCCTGCTAGAATTTATCTGGGTTAGCTTTGTTTGTATCTGTGTGAGAGCACTTGCACCTACAGCCCCGCTAGAGGCTACCTGGGGTACCTTTGTCTGTGTCTATGTAACAGCACTTGCCCCTACAGCCCTGCCAAAGGCTACCTGGGGTAGCTTTGTCAGTGTCTGTGGAACAGCACTTGCCCCTACAACCAGCTAGAGGCTACGTGGGGTAGCTTTGTCTGGATGAATGGGTGGGTGGGTGAGTGGGTGAGTTGGTGAGTGAGATTCTAGTTTTTTACCACAAGAGGGCAGCATTGAGTCGCGAAATAATTTGTGTGGGGGGAGTGGTGGTGCAGTGGTTAGCGCACGTTGAGTGTGTGTGGGGAGTGGTGGTGCAGTGGTTAGCGCACTGTGTGTGAGTGGGAAGTGGTTCGTGCAGTGGTTAGCGCACTGTGTGTGAGTGGGGAGTGGTGGTGCAGTGGTTAGCGCACTCTGTGTGAGTGGGGAGTGGTGGAGCAGTGGTTAGGGCATTGTGTGTCTGAGTGGGGAGTGGTGGTGCAGTGGTTAGCGCACTGTGTGTGTGAGTGGGGAGTGATGGTGCAGTGGTTAGCGCACTGTGTGTGTGTGTGTGTGGGGAGTGATGGTGGTGGTGGTGTTGTAAACATCACTAGAACTGGGAGAGAGACAAAGGCGGTCGGGCGTGGTGGTGCTGGCCACCCACTCCCTCTGTGTGTGTAGCCACAGTGACGGTAGCCTTCATAGGTGCTATTGCTCAAAGCACTTGCCCCTACAACCAGAAAGATTCTACCTGGGGTAGCTTTGTCTGTGTCGCTGTGACAACATTTGCCCCGACAACCAGCTAGAGGCTACCTGGGGTAGCTTTGTCTATGTATGTTTTGACAGCACTTGCCCCTACAGCACTGCTAGAATTTATCTGGGTTAGCTTTTTTGTATCTGTGTGGCAGCAATTGCCCCTACAGCCCTGCGAGAGGCTACCCAAGGTAGTTTTGTCTGTGTTTGTGTAACAGCACTTGCCCCTTTTAGCCCTCATAGAGGCTACCTGGGGTAGCTTTGTCTGTGTTTGTGTAACAGCACTTGCCCCTACAGCATTGCTAGAGGGTACCTGGGGTAGCTTTGTCTGTGTCTGTGTATGAGAGCACTTGCCCCTACAGCCCCCGCTAGAGGCTACCTGGGGTAGCTTTGTCTATGTATGTTTTGACAGCACCTGCCCCGACAGCCCTGCTAGAATTTATCTGGGTTAGCTTTGTTTGTATCTGTGTGAGAGCAATTGCCCCTACAGCCCCGCTAGAGGCTACCTGGGGTACCTTTGTCTGTGTCTATGTAACAGCACTTGCCCCTACAGCCCTGCCAAAGGCTACCTGGGGTAGATTTGTCAGTGTCTGTGGAACAGCACTTGCCCCTACAACCAGCTAGAGGCTACGTGGGGTAGCTTTGTCTGGATGAATGGGTGGGTGGGTGAGTGGGTGAGTTGGTGAGTGAGATTCTAGTTTTGTACCACAAGAGGGCAGCAGTGATTCGCGAAATAATTTGTGTGGGAGGAGCGGTGGTCAGTGGTTAGCGCACGTTGAGTGTGTGTGCGGAGTGGTGGTGCAGTGGTTAGCGCACTGTGTGTGAGTGGGGAGTGGTGGTGCAGTGGTTAGCGCACTGTGTGTGAGTGGGGAGTGGTGGTGCAGTGGTTATCGCACTCTGTGTGAGTGGGGAGTGGTGGAGCAGTGGTTAGGGCATTGTGTGTCTGAGTGGGGAGTGGTGGTGCAGTGGTTAGCGTACTGTGTGTGTGAGTGGGGAGTGATGGTGCAGTGGTTAGCGCACTGTGTGTGTGTGTGGGGAGTGATGGTGGTGGTGGTGTTGTAAACATCGCTAGAACTGGGAGAGAGACAAAGGCGGTCGGGCGTGGTGGTGCTGGCCACCCACTCCCTCTGTGTGTGTAGCCACAGTGCCGGTAGCCTTCATAGGTGCTATTGCTCACAGCACTTGCCCCTACAGCCCTGCCAAAGGCTACCTGGGGTAGCTTTGTCAGTGTCTGTGGAACAGCACTTGCCCCTACAACCAGCTAGAGGCTACGTGGGGTAGCTTTGTCTGGATGAATGGGTGGGTGGGTGAGTGGGTGAGTTGGTGAGTGAGATTCTAGTTTTTTACCACAAGAGGGCAGCATTGAGTCGCGAAATAATTTGTGTGGGGGGAGTGGTGGTGCAGTGGTTAGCGCACGTTGAGTGTGTGTGGGGAGTGGTGGTGCAGTGGTTAGCGCACTGTGTGTGAGTGGGAAGTGGTTCGTGCAGTGGTTAGCGCACTCTGTGTGAGTGGGGAGTGGTGGAGCAGTGGTTAGGGCATTGTGTGTCTGAGTGGGGAGTGGTGGTGCAGTGGTTAGCGCACTGTGTGTGTGAGTAGGGAGTGATGGTGCAGTGGTTAACGCACTGTGTGTGTGTGTGGGGAGTGATGGTGGTGGTGGTGTTGTAAACATCGCTAGAACAGGGAGAGAGACAAAGGCGGTCGGGCGTGGTGGTGCTGGCCACCCACTCCCTCTGTGTGTGTAGCCACAGTGACGGTAGCCTTCATAGGTGCTATTGCTCAAAGCACTTGCCCCTACAACCAGAAAGATTCTACCTGGGGTAGCTTTGTCTGTGTCGCTGTGACAACATTTGCCCCGACAACCAGCTAGAGGCTACCTGGGGTAGCTTTGTCTATGTATGTTTTGACAGCACTTGCCCCTACAGCACTGCTAGAATTTATCTGGGTTAGCTTTTTTGTATCTGTGTGGCAGCAATTGCCCCTACAGCCCTGCGAGAGGCTACCCAAGGTAGTTTTGTCTGTGTTTGTGTAACAGCACTTGCCCCTTTTAGCCCTCATAGAGGCTACCTGGGGTAGCTTTGTCTGTGTTTGTGTAACAGCACTTGCCCCTACAGCATTGCTAGAGGGTACCTGGGGTAGCTTTGTCTGTGTCTGTGTATGAGAGCACTTGCCCCTACAGCCCCGCTAGAGGCTACCTGTGGTAGCTTTGT
The DNA here is from genome assembly GCF_048934315.1 of Petromyzon marinus. Classification (NCBI taxonomy): domain Eukaryota; kingdom Metazoa; phylum Chordata; class Hyperoartia; order Petromyzontiformes; family Petromyzontidae; genus Petromyzon; species Petromyzon marinus. The sequence goes on from NW_027422812.1 coordinate 3,597, forward strand.
CTATGTATGTTTTGACAGCACCTGCCCCGACAGCCCTGCTAGAATTTATCTGGGTTAGCTTTGTTTGTATCTGTGTGAGAGCACTTGCCCCTACAGCCCCGCTAGAGGCTACCTGGGGTACCTTTGTCTGTGTCTATGTAACAGCATTTGCCCCTACAGCCCTGCCAAAGGCTACCTGGGGTAGCTTTGTCAGTGTCTGTGGAACAGCACTTGCCCCTACAACCAGCTAGAGGCTACGTGGGGTAGCTTTGTCTGGATGAATGGGTGGGTGGGTGAGTGGGTGAGTTGGTGAGTGAGATTCTAGTTTTGTACCACAAGAGGGCAGCAGTGAGTCGCGAAATAATTTGTGTGGGAGGAGCGGTGGTGCAGTGGTTAGCGCACGTTGAGTGTGTGTGCGGAGTGGTGGTGCAGTGGTTAGCGCACTGTGTGTGAGTGGGGAGTGGTGGTGCAGTGGTTAGCGCACTGTGTGTGAGTGGGGAGTGGTGGTGCAGTGGTTATCGCACTCTGTGTGAGTGGGGAGTGGTGGAGCAGTGGTTAGGGCATTGTGTGTCTGAGTGGGGAGTGGTGGTGCAGTGGTTAGCGCACTGTGTGTGTGAGTGGGGAGTGATGGTGCAGTGGTTAGCGCACTGTGTGTGTGTGTGGGGAGTGATGGTGGTGGTGGTGTTGTAAACATCGCTAGAACTGGGAGAGAGACAAAGGCGGTCGGGCGTGGTGGTGCTGGCCACCCACTCCCTCTGTGTGTGTAGCCACAGTGCCGGTAGCCTTCATAGGTGCTATTGCTCACAGCACTTGCCCCTACAGCCCTGCCAAAGGCTACCTGGGGTAGCTTTGTCAGTGTCTGTGGAACAGCACTTGCCCCTACAACCAGCTAGAGGCTACGTGGGGTAGCTTTGTCTGGATGAATGGGTGGGTGGGTGAGTGGGTGAGTTGGTGAGTGAGATTCTAGTTTTTTACCACAAGAGGGCAGCATTGAGTCGCGAAATAATTTGTGTGGGGGGAGTGGTGGTGCAGTGGTTAGCGCACGTTGAGTGTGTGTGGGGAGTGGTGGTGCAGTGGTTAGCGCACTGTGTGTGAGTGGGAAGTGGTTCGTGCAGTGGTTAGCGCACTGTGTGTGAGTGGGGAGTGGTGGTGCAGTGGTTAGCGCACTCTGTGTGAGTGGGGAGTGGTGGAGCAGTGGTTAGGGCATTGTGTGTCTGAGTGGGGAGTGGTGGTGCAGTAGTTAGCGCACTGTGTGTGTGAGTGGGGAGTGATTGTGCAGTGGTTAGCGCACTGTGTGTGTGTGTGTGTGGGGAGTGATGGTGGTGGTGGTGTTGTAAACATCGCTAGAACAGGGAGAGAGACAAAGGCGGTCGGGCGTGGTGGTGCTGGCCACCCACTCCCTCTGTGTGTGTAGCCACAGTGACGGTAGCCTTCATAGGTGCTATTGCTCAAAGCACTTGCCCCTACAACCAGAAAGATTCTACCTGGGGTAGCTTTGTCTGTGTCGCTGTGACAACATTTGCCCCGACAACCAGCTAGAGGCTACCTGGGGTAGCTTTGTCTATGTATGTTTTGACAGCACTTGCCCCTACAGCACTGCTAGAATTTATCTGGGTTAGCTTTTTTGTATCTGTGTGGCAGCAATTGCCCCTACAGCCCTGCGAGAGGCTACCCAAGGTAGTTTTGTCTGTGTTTGTGTAACAGCACTTGCCCCTTTTAGCCCTCATAGAGGCTACCTGGGGTAGCTTTGTCTGTGTTTGTGTAACAGCACTTGCCCCTACAGCATTGCTAGAGGGTACCTGGGGTAGCTTTGTCTGTGTCTGTGTATGAGAGCACTTGCCCCTACAGCCCGGCTAGAGGCTACCTGGGGTAGCTTTGTCTATGTATGTTTTGACAGCACCTGCCCGACAGCCCTGCTAGAATTTATCTGGGTTAGCTTTGTTTGTATCTGTATGAGAGCTCTTGCACCTACAGCCCCGCTAGAGGCTACCTGGGGTACCTTTGTCTGTGTCTATGTAACAGCACTTGCCCCTACAGCCCTGCCAAAGGCTACCTGGGGTAGCTTTGTCAGTGTCTGTGGAACAGCACTTGCCCCTACAACCAGCTAGAGGCTACGTGGGGTAGCTTTGTCTGGATGAATGGGTGGGTGGGTGAGTGGGTGAGTTGGTGAGTGAGATTCTAGTTTTGTACCACAAGAGGGCAGCAGTGAGTCGCGAAATAATTTGTGTGGGAGGAGCGGTGGTGCAGTGGTTAGCGCACGTTGAGTGTGTGTGCGGAGTGGTGGTGCAGTGGTTAGCGCACTGTGTGTGAGTGGGGAGTGGTGGTGCAGTGGTTAGCGCACTGTGTGTGAGTGGGGAGTGGTGGTGCAGTGGTTAGCGCACTCTGTGTGAGTGGGGAGTGGTGGAGCAGTGGTTAGGGCATTGTGTGTCTGAGTGGGGAGTGGTGGTGCAGTGGTTAGCGCACTGTGTGTGAGTGGGGAGTGGTGGTGCAGTGGTTATCGCACTCTGTGTGAGTGGGGAGTGGTGGAGCAGTGGTTAGGGCATTGTGTGTCTGAGTGGGGAGTGGTGGTGCAGTGGTTAGCGCACTGTGTGTGTGAGTGGGGAGTAATGGTGCAGTGGTTAGCGCACTGTGTGTGTGTGTGGGGAGTGATGGTGGTGGTGGTGTTGTAAACATCGCTCGAACTGGGAGAGAGACAAAGGCGGTCGGGCGTGGTGGTGCTGGCCACCCACTCCCTCTGTGTGTGTAGCCACAGTGCCGGTAGCCTTCATAGGTGCTATTGCTCACAGCACTTGCCCCTACAGCCCTGCCAAAGGCTACCTGGGGTAGCTTTGTCAGTGTCTGTGGAACAGCACTTGCCCCTACAACCAGCTAGAGGCTACGTGGGGTAGCTTTGTCTGGATGAATGGGTGGGTGGGTGAGTGGGTGAGTTGGTGAGTGAGATTCTAGTTTTTTACCACAAGAGGGCAGCATTGAGTCGCGAAATAATTTGTGTGGTGGGAGTGGTGGTGCAGTGGTTAGCGCACGTTGAGTGTGTGTGGGGAGTGGTGGTGCAGTGGTTAGCGCACTGTGTGTGAGTGGGAAGTGGTTCGTGCAGTGGTTAGCGCACTCTGTGTGAGTGGGGAGTGGTGGAGCAGTGGTTAGGGCATTGTGTGTCTGAGTGGGGAGTGGTGGTGCAGTGGTTAGCGCACTGTGTGTGTGAGTGGGGAGTGATGGTGCAGTGGTTAGCGCACTGTGTGTGTGTGTGTGGGGAGTGATGGTGGTGGTGGTGTTGTAAACATCACTAGAACTGGGAGAGAGACAAAGGCGGTCGGGCGTGGTGGTGCTGGCCACCCACTCCCTCTGTGTGTGTAGCCACAGTGACGGTAGCCTTCATAGGTGCTATTGCTCAAAGCACTTGCCCCTACAACCAGAAAGATTCTACCTGGGGTAGCTTTGTCTGTGTCGCTGTGACAACATTTGCCCCGACAACCAGCTAGAGGCTACCTGGGGTAGCTTTGTCTATGTATGTTTTGACAGCACTTGCCCCTACAGCACTGCTAGAATTTATCTGGGTTAGCTTTTTTGTATCTGTGTGGCAGCAATTGCCCCTACAGCCCTGCGAGAGGCTACCCAAGGTAGTTTTGTCTGTGTTTGTGTAACAGCACTTGCCCCTTTTAGCCCTCATAGAGGCTACCTGGGGTAGCTTTGTCTGTGTTTGTGTAACAGCACTTGCCCCTACAGCATTGCTAGAGGGTACCTGGGGTAGCTTTGTCTGTGTCTGTGTATGAGAGCACTTGCCCCTACAGCCCCGCTAGAGGCTACCTGGGGTAGCTTTGTCTATGTATGTTTTGACAGCACTTGCCCCGACAGCCCTGCTAGAATTTATCTGGGTTAGCTTTGTTTGTATCTGTGTGAGAGCACTTGCCCCTACAGCCCCGCTAGTGGCTACCTGGGGTACCTTTGTCTGTGTCTATGTAACAGCACTTCCCCCTACAGCCCTGCCAAAGGCTACCTGGGGTAGCTTTGTCAGTGTCTGTGGAACAGCACTTGCCCCTACAACCAGCTAGAGGCTACGTGGGGTAGCTTTGTCTGGATGAATGGGTGGGTGGGTGAGTGGGTGAGTTGGTGAGTGAGATTCTAGTTTTGTACCACAAGAGGGCAGCAGTGAGTCGCGAAATAATTTGTGTGGGAGGAGCGGTGGTGCAGTGGTTAGCGCACGTTGAGTGTGTGTGCGGAGTGGTGGTGCAGTGGTTAGCGCACTGTGTGTGAGTGGGGAGTGGTGGTGCAGTGGTTAGCGCACTGTGTGTGAGTGGGGAGTGGTGGTGCAGTGGTTAGCGCACTGTGTGTGTGTGGGGAGTGGTGGTGCAGTGGTTAGCGCACTGTGTGTGAGTGGGGAGTGGTGGTGCAGTGGTTAGCGCACTGTATGTGAGTGGGGAGTGGTGGAGCAGTGGTTAGGGCATTGTGTGTCTGAGTGGGGAGTGGTGGTGCAGTGGTTAGCGCACTGTGTGTGTGAGTGGGGAATGATGGTGCAGTGGTTAGCGCACTGTGTGTGTGTGTGGGGAGTGATGGTGGTGGTGGTGTTGTAAACATCGCTAGAACTGGGAGAGAGACAAAGGCGGTCGGGCGTGGTGGTGGTGGCCACCCACTCCCTCTGTGTGTGTAGTCACTGTGACGGTAGCCTTCATAGGTGCTATTGCTCAAAGCACTTGTCCCTACAACCAGAAAGATTCTACCTGGGGTAGCTTTGTCTGTGTCTCTGTGACAACATTTGCCCCGACAACCAGCTAGAGGCTACCTGGGGTAGCTTTGTCTATGTATGTTTTGACAGCACTTGCCCCTACAGCACTGCTAGTATTTATCTGGGTTAGCTTTTTTGTATCTGTGTGGCAGCAATTGCCCCTACAGCCCTGCGAGAGGCTACCTAAGGTAGCTTTGTCTGTGTTTGTGTAACAGCACTTGCCCCTACAGCCCTGCTAGAGGCTACCTGGGGTTGCTTTGTCTGTGTCTATGTAAAAGTACTTGCCCCTACAGCCCTGCCAAAGGCTACCTGGGGTAGCTTTGTCAGTGTCTGTGGAACAGCACTTGCCCCCACATCCAGCTAGAGGCTACCTGGGGGTAGCTTTGTCTGGATGAGTGGGTGGGTTTTTGAGTGAGGGGGTGAGTTGGTGAGTGAAATTCTAGTTTTTACCACAAGAGGGCAGCATTGAGTCGCGAAATAATTTGTGTGGGGGGAGTGGTGGTGCAGTGGTTAGCGCACGTTGAGTGTGTGTGGGGAGTGGTGGTGCAGTGGTTAGCGCACTGTGTGTGAGTGGAGAGTGGTGGTGCAGTGGTTAGCGCACTGTGTGTGTGTGTGTGGGGAGTGATGGTGGTGGTGTTGTAAACATCGCTAGAACTGGGAGAGAGACAAAGGCGGTCGGGCGTGGTGGTGCTGGCCACCCACTCCCTCTGTGTGTGTAGCCACAGTGCCGGTAGCCTTCATAGGTGCTATTGCTCAAAGCACTTGCCCCTACAACCAGAAAGAGTCTACCTGGGGTAGCTTTGTCTGCGTCTCTGTGACAACATTTGCCCCGACAACCAGCTAGAGGCTACCTGGGGTAGCTTTGTCTATGTATGTTTTGACAGCACTTGCCCCTACAGCCCTGCTAGAATTTATCTGGGTTAGCTTTTTTGTATCTGTGTGGCAGCAATTGCCCCTACAGCCCTGCGAGAGGCTACCTAAGGTAGCTTTGTCTGTGTTTGTGTAACAGCACTTGCCCCTACAGCATTGCTAGAGGGTACCTGGGGTAGCTTTGTCTGTGTCTGTGTATGAGAGCACTTGCCCCTACAGCCCCGCTAGAGGCTACCTGGGGTAGCTTTGTCTATGTATGTTTTGACAGCACTTGCCCCGACAGCCCTGATAGAATGTATCTGGGTTAGCTTTGTTTGTATCTGTGTGACAGCACTTGGCCCTACAGCCCTGCGAGAGGCTACCTAAGGTAGCTTTGTCTGTGTTTGTGTAAAAGCACTTGCCCCTACAGCCCTGCTAGAGGCTACCTGGGGTAGCTTTCTCTGTGTGTAAAAGCACTAGCCCCTACAGCCGCGCTAGAGGCTACCTGGGGTAGCGTTGTCTGTGTCTATGTAACAGCACTTGCCCCTACAGCCCTGCTAAAGGCTACCTGGGGTAGCTTTGTCAGTGTCTGTGGAACAGCACTTGCCCCCACAGCCAGCTAGAGGCTACCTGGGGTAGCTTTGTCTGGATGAGTGGGTGGGTGGTTGAGTGAGGGGGTGAGTTGGTGAATGAGATTCTAGTTTTTACCACAAGAGGGCAGCATTGAGTCGCGAAATAATTTGTGTGGGGGGAGTGGTGGTGCAGTGGTTAGCGCACGTTCAGTGTGTGTGGGGAGTGGTGGTGCAGTGGGTAGCGCACTGTGTGTGAGTGGGGAGTGGTGGTGCAGTGGTTAGCGCACTGTGTGTGAGTGGGGAGTGGTGGTGCAGTGGTTAGCGCACTCTGTGTGAGTGGGGAGTGGTGGAGCAGTGGTTAGGGCATTGTGTGTCTGAGTGGGGAGTGGTGGTGCAGTGGTTAGCGCACTGTGTGTGTGAGTGGGGAGTGATGGTGCAGTGGTTAGCGCACTGTGTGTGTGTGTGGGGAGTGATGGTGGTGGTGGTGTTGTAAACATCGCTAGAACTGGGAGAGAGACAAAGGCGGTCGGGCGTGGTGGTGCTGGCCACCCACTCCCTCTGTGTGTGTATCCACAGTGCCGGTAGCCTTCATAGGTGCTATTGCTCAAAGCACTTGCCCCTACAACCAGAAAGATTCTACCTGGGGTAGCTTTGTCTGTGTCTCTGTGACAACATTTGCCCCGACAACCAGCTAGAGGCTACCTGGGGTAGGTTTGTCTATGTATGTTTTGACAGCACTTGCCCCTACAGCACTGCTAGAATTTTTCTGGGTTAGCTTTTTTGTATCTGTGTGGCAGCAATTGCCCCTACTGCCCTGCGAGAGGCTACCTAAGGTAGCTTTGTCTGTGTTTGTGTAACAGCACTTGCCCCTATAGCCCTGCTAGAGGCTACATGGGGTAGCTTTTTCTGTGTTTGTGTAACAGCACTTGCCCCTACAGCATTGCTAGAGGGTGCCTGGGGTAGCATTGTCTGTGTCTGTGTATGAGAGCACTTGCCCCTACAGCCCCGCTAGAGGCTACCTGGGGTAGCTTTGTCTATGTATGTTTTGACAGCACTTGCCCCGACAGCCCTGCTAGAATTTATCTGGGTTAGCTTTGTTTGTAACTGTGTGAGAGCACTTGCCCCACAGCACTGCGAGAGGCTACCTAAGGTAGCTTTGTATGTGTTTGTGTAACAGCACTTGCCCCTACAGCCCTGCTAGAGGCTACCTGGGGTAGCTTTGTATGTGTTTGTGTAACAGCACTTGCCCCTACAGCCCTGCTAGAGGCTACCTGGGGTAGCTTTCTCTGTGTGCAAAAGCACTAGCCTCTACAGTCACGCTAAAGGCTACCTGGGGTAGCTTTGTCTGTGTCTATGTAACAGCACTTGCCCCTACAGCCCTGGCAAAGGCTACCTGGGGTAGCTTTGTCAGTGTTTGTGGAACAGCACTTGCCCCCACAGCCAACTAGCGGCTACCTGGGGTAGCTTTGTCTGGATGAGTGTGTGGGTGGTTGAGTGAGGGGGTGAGTTGGTGAGTGAGATTCTCATTTTGTACCACAAGAGGGCAGCATTGAGTCGCGAAATAATTTGTTTGTGGGGAGTGGTGGTGCAGTGGTTAGCGCACGTTGAGTGTGTGTGGGGAGTGGTGGTGCAGTGGTTAGCGCACTGTGTGTGAGTGGGGAGTGGTGATGCAGTGGTTAGCGCACTGTGTGTGAGTGGGGAGTGGTGGTGCAGTGGTTAGCGCACTGTGTGTGAGTGGGGAGTGGTGGAGCAGTGGTTAGGGCATTGTGTGTCTGAGTGGGGAGTGGTGGTGCAGTGGTTAGCGCACTGTGTGTGTGAGTGGGGAGTGATGGTGCAGTGGATAGCGCACTGTGTGTGTGTGTGGGGAGTGATGGTGGTGGTGGTGTTGTAAACCTCGCAAGAACTGGGAGAGAGACAAAGGCGGTCGGGCGTGGTGGTGCTGGCCACCCACTCCCTCTGTGTGTGTAGCCACAGTGCCGGTAGCCTTCATAGGTGCTATTGCTCAAAGCACTTGCCCCTACAACCATAAAGAGTCTACCTGGGGTAGCTTTGTCTGTGTCTATGTGACAAAATTTGCCCCGACAACCAGCTAGAGGCTACCTGGGGTAGCTTTGTCATATGTATGTTTTGACAGCACTTGCCCCTACAGCCCTGCTAGAATTTATCTGGGTTAGCTTTTTTGTATCTGTGTGGCAGCAATTGCCCCTACGGCCCTGCGAGAGGCTACCTAAGGTAGCTTTGTCTGTGTTTGTGTAACAGCACTTGCCCCTACAGCATTGCTAGAGGCTACATGGGGTAGCTTTGTCTGTGTTTGTGTAACAGCACTTGCCCCTACAGCATTGCTAGAGGGTACCTGGGGTAGCTTTGTCTGTGTCTGTGTATGAGAGCACTTGCCTCTACAGCCCCGCTAGAGGCTACCTGGGGTAGCTTTGTCTATGTATGTTTTGACAGCACCTGCCCCGACAGCCATGCTAGAATTTATCTGGGTTAGCTTTGTTTGTATCTGTGTGAGAGCACTTACCCCACAGCCCTGCGAGAGGCTACGTAAGGTAGCTTTGTATGTGTTTGTGTAATAGCACTTGCCCCTACAGCCCTGCTAGAGGCTACCTGGGGTAGCTTTGTATGTGTTTGTGTAACAGCACTTGCCCCTACAGCCCTGCTAGAGGCTACCTGGGGTAGCTTTCTCTGAGAGTAACAGCACTAGCCTCTACAGCCGCGCTAGAGGCTACCTGGGCTACCTTGTCTGTGTCTATGTAAAAGCACTTGCCCCTACACCCCTGCCAAAGGCTACCTGGGGTAGCTTTGTCAGTGTCTGTGGAACAGCGCTTGCCCCCACAGCCAGCTAGAGGCTACCTGGGGTAGCTTTGTCTGGATGAGTGGGTGGGTAGTTGAGTGAGGGGGTGAGTTGGTGAGTGAGATTCTAGTTTTTACCAAAAGAGGGCAGCATTGAGTCGCGAAATAATTTGTGTGGGGGGAGTGGTGGTGCAGTGGTTAGCGCACGTTGAGTGTGTGTGGGGAGTGGTGGTGCAGTGGTTAGCGCACTGTGTGTGAGTGGGGAGTGGTGGTGCAGTGCTTAGCGCACTGTGTGTGAGTGGGGAGTGGTGAAGCAGTGGTTAGGGCATTGTGTGTCTGAGTGGGGTGTGGTGGTGCAGTGGTTAGCGCACTGTGTGTGTGAGTGGGGAGTGATGGTGCAGTGGTTAGCGCACTGTGTGTGTGAGTGGGGAGTGATGGTGCAGTGGTTAGCGCACTGTGTGTGTGTGTGGGGAGTGATGGTGGTGGTGGTGGTGTTGTAAACATCGCTAGAACTGGGAGAGAGACAGAGGCGGTCGGGCGTGGTGGTGCTGGCCACCCACTCCCTCTGTGTGTGTATCCACAGTGCCGGTAGCCTTCATAGGTGCTATTGATCAAAGCACTTGCCCCTACAACCAGAAAGATTCTACCTGGGGTAGCTTTGTCTGTGTCTCTGTGACAACATTTGCCCCGACAACCAGCTAGAGGCTACCTGGGGTAGCTTTGTCTATGTATGTTTTGACAGCACTTGCCCCTTCAGCACTGCTAGAATTTATCTGGGTTAGCTTTTTTGTATCTGTGTGGCAGCAATTGCCCCTACAGCCCTGCGAGAGGCTACCTAAGGTAGCTTTGTCTGTGTTTGTGTAACAGCACTTGCCCCTATAGCCCTGCTAGAGGCTACCTGGTGTAGGTATGTCTGTGTTTGTGTAACAGCACTTGCCCCTACAGCATTGCTAGAGGGTACCTAGTGTAGATTTGTCTGTGTCTGTGTATGAGAGCACTTGCCCCTACAGCCCCGCTAGAGGCTACCTGGGGTAGCTTTGTCTATGTATGTTTTGACAGCACTTGCCCCGACAGCCCTGCTAGAATTTATCTGGGTTAGCTTTGTTTGTATCTGTGTGAGAGCACTTGCCCCTACAGCCCCGCTAGAGGCTACCTGGGGTACCTTTGTCTGTGTCTATGTAACAGCACTTGCCCCTACAGCCCTGCCAAACGCTACCTGGGGTAGCTTTGTCAGTGTCTGTGGAACAGCACTTGCCCCTACAACCAGCTAGAGGCTACGTGGGGTAGCTTTGTCTGGATGAATGGGTGGGTGGGTGAGTGGGTGAGTTGGTGAGTGAGATTCTAGTTTTTTACCACAAGAGGGCAGCATTGAGTCGCGAAATAATTTGTGTGGGGGGAGTGGTAGTGCAGTGGTTAGCGCACGTTGAGTGTGTGTGGGGAGTGGTGGTGCAGTGGTTAGCGCACTGTGTGTGAGTGGGAAGTGGTTCGTGCAGTGGTTAGCGCACTGTGTGTGAGTGGGGAGTGGTGGTGCAGTGGTTAGCGCACTCTGTGTGAGTGGGGAGTGGTGGAGCAGTGGTTAGGGCATTGTGTGTCTGAGTGGGGAGTGGTGGTGCAGTGGTTAGCGCACTGTGTGTGTGAGTGGGGAGTGATGGTGCAGTGGTTAGCGCACTGTGTGTGTGTGTGGGGAGTGATGGTGGTGGTGGTGTTGTAAACATCACTAGAACTGGGTGAGAGACAAAGGCGGTCGGGCGTGGTGGTGCTGGCCACCCACTCCCTCTGTGTGTGTAGCCACAGTGACGGTAGCCTTCATAGGTGCTATTGCTCAAAGCACTTGCCCCTACAACCAGAAAGATTCTACCTGGGGTAGCTTTGTCTGTGTCGCTGTGACAACATTTGCCCCGACAACCAGCTAGAAGCTACCTGGGGTAGCTTTGTCTATGTATGTTTTGACAGCACTTGCCCCTACAGCACTGCTAGAATTTATCTAGGTTAGCTTTTTTGTATCTGTGTGGCAGCAATTGCCCCTACAGCCCTGCGAGAGGCTACCCATGGTAGTTTTGTCTGTGTTTGTGTAACAGCACTTGCCCCTTTTAGCCCTCATAGAGGCTACCTGGGGTAGCTTTGTCTGTGCTTGTGTAACAGCACTTGCCCCTACAGCATTGCTAGAGGGTACCTGGGGTAGCTTTGTCTGTGTCTGTGTATGAGAGCACTTGCCCCTACAGCCCCGCTAGAGGCTACCTGGGGTAGCTTTGTCTATGTATGTTTTGACAGCACCTGCCCCGACAGCCCTGCTAGAATTTATCTGGGTTAGCTTTGTTTGTATCTGTGTGAGAGCACTTGCCCCTACAGCCCCGCTAGAGGCTACCTGGGGTACCTTTGTCTGTGTCTATGTAACAGCACTTGCCCCTACAGCCCTGCCAAAGGCTACCTGGGGTAGCTTTGTCAGTGTCTGTGGAACAGCACTTGCCCCTACCACCAGCTAGAGGCTATGTGGGGTAGCTTTGTCTGGATGAATGGGTGGGTGGGTGAGTGGGTGAGTTGGTGAGTGAGATTCTAGTTTTGTACCACAAGAGGGCAGCAGTGAGTCGCGAAATAATTTGTGTGGGAGGAGCGGTGGTGCAGTGGTTAGCGCACGTTGAGTGTGTGTGCGGAGTGGTGGTGCAGTGGTTAGCGCACTGTGTGTGAGTGGGGAGTGGTGGTGCAGTGGTTAGCGCACTGTGTGTGAGTGGGGAGTGGTGGTGCAGTGGTTATCGCACTCTGTGTGAGTGGGGAGTGGTGGAGCAGTGGTTAGGGCATTGTGTGTCTGAGTGGGGAGTGGTGGTTCAGTGGTTAGCGCACTGTGTGTGTGAGTGGGGAGTGATGGTGCAGTGGTTAGCGCACTGTGTGTGTGTGTGGGGAGTGATGGTGGTGGTGGTGTTGTAAACATCGCTAGAACTGGGAGAGAGACAAAGGCGGTCGGGCGTGGTGGTGCTGGCCACCCACTCCCTCTGTGTGTGTAGCCACAGTGCCGGTAGCCTTCATAGGTGCTATTGCTCACAGCACTTGCCCCTACAGCCCTGCCAAAGGCTACCTGGGGTAGCTTTGTCAGTGTCTGTGGAACAGCACTTGCCCCTACAACCAGCTAGAGGCTACGTGGGGTAGCTTTGTCTGGATGAATGGGTGGGTGGGTGAGTGGGTGAGTTGGTGAGTGAGATTCTAGTTTTTTTACCACAAGAGGGCAGCAGTGAGTCGCGAAATAATTTGTGTGGGGGGAGTGGTGGTGCAGTGGTTAGCGCACGTTGAGTGTGTGTGGGTAGTGGTGGTGCAGTGGTTAGCGCACTGTGTGTGAGTGGGAAGTGGTTCATGCAGTGGTTAGCGCACTGTGTGTGAGTGGGGAGTGGTGGTGCAGTGGTTAGCGCACTCTGTGTGAGTGGGGAGTGGTGGAGCAGTGGTTAGGGCATTGTGTGTCTGAGTGGGGAGTGGTGGTGCAGTGGTTAGCGCACTGTGTGTGTGAGTGGGGAGTGATGGTGCAGTGGTTAGCGCACTGTGTGAGTGTGTGGGGAGTGATGGTGGTGGTGGTGTTGTAAACATCACTAGAACTGGGAGAGAGACAAAGGCGGTCGGGCGTGGTGGTGCTGGCCACCCACTCCCTCTGTGTGTGTAGCCACAGTGACGGTAGCCTTCATAGGTGCTATTGCTCAAAGCACTTGCCCCTACAACCAGAAAGATTCTACCTGGGGTAGCTTTGTCTGTGTCGCTGTGACAACATTTGCCCCGACAACCAGCTAGAGGCTACCTGGGGTAGCTTTGTCTATGTATGTTTTGACAGCACTTGCCCCTACAGCACTGCTAGAATTTATCTGGGTTAGCTTTTTTGTATCTGTGTGGCAGCAATTGCCCCTACAGCCCTGCGAGAGGCTACCCAAGGTAGTTTTGTCTGTGTTTGTGTAACAGCACTTGCCCCTTTTAGCCCTCATAGAGGCTACCTGGGGTAGCTTTGTCTGTGTTTGTGTAACAGCACTTGCCCCTACAGCATTGCTAGAGCGTACCTGGGGTAGCTTTGTCTGTGTCTGTGTATGAGAGCACTTGCCCCTACAGCCCCGCTAGAGGCTACTTGGGGTAGCTTTGTCTATGTATGTTTTGACAGCACTTGCCCCGACAGCCCTGCTAGAATTTATCTGGGTTAGCTTTGTTTGTATCTGTGTGAGAGCACTTGCCCCTACAGCCCCGCTAGAGGCTACCTGGGGTACCTTTGTCTGTGTCTATGTAACAGCACTTGCCCCTACAGCCCTGCCAAAGGCTACCTGGGGTAGCTTTGTCTGGATGAATGGGTGGGTGGGTGAGTGGGTGAGTTGGTGAGTGAGATTCTAGTTTTGTACCACAAGAGGGCAGCAGTGAGTCGCGAAATAATTTGTGTGGGAGGAGCGGTGGTGCAGTGGTTAGCGCACGTTGAGTGTGTGTGCGGAGTGGTGGTGCAGTGGTTAGCGCACTGTGTGTGAGTGGGGAGTGGTTGTGCAGTGGTTAGCGCACTGTGTGTGAGTGGGGAGTGGTGGTCCAGTGGTTAGCGCACTGTGTGTGTGTGGGGAGTGGTGGTGCAGTGGTTAGCGCACTGTGTGTGAGTGGGGAGTGGTGGTGCAGTGGTTAGCGCACTGTATGTGAGTGGGGAGTGGTGGAGCAGTGGTGAGGGCATTGTGTGTCTGAGTGGGGAGTGGTGGTGCAGTGGTTAGCGCACTGTGTGTGTGTGTGTGGGGAGTGATGGTGGTGGTGTTGTAAACATCGCTAGAACTGGGAGAGAGACAAAGGCGGTCGGGCGTGGTGGTGGTGGCCACCCACTCCCTCTGTGTGTGTAGCCACTGTGACGGTAGCCTTCATAGGTGCTATTGCTCAAAGCACTTGTCCCTACAACCAGAAAGATTCTACCTGGGGTAGCTTTGTCTGTGTCTCTGTGACAACATTTGCCCCGACAACCAGCTAGAGGCTACCTGGGGTAGCTTTGTCTATGTATGTTTTGACAGCACTTGCCCCTACAGCACTGCTAGAATTTATCTGGGTTAGCTTTTTTGTATCTGTGTGGCAGCAATTGCCCCTAAAGCCCTGCGAGAGGCTACCTAAGGTAGCTTTGTCTGTGTTTGTGTAACAGCACTTGCCCCTATAGCCCTGCTAGAGGCTACCTGGTGTAGCTTTGTCTGTGTTTGTGTAACAGCACTTGCCCCTACAGCATTGCTAGAGGGTACCTAGGGTAGATTTGTCTGTGTCTGTGTATGAGAGCACTTGCCCCTACAGCACCGCTAGAGGCTACCTGGGGTAGCTTTGTCTATGTATGTTTTGACAGCACTTGCCCCGACAGCCCTGGTAGAATTTATCTGGGTTAGCTTTGTTTGTATCTGTGTGAGAGCACTTGCCCCTACAGCCCCGCTAGAGGCTACCTGGGGTACCTTTGGCTGTGTCTATGTAACAGCACTTGCCCCTACAGCCCTGCCAAAGGCTACCTGGGGTAGCTTTGTCAGTGTCTGTGGAACAGCACTTGCCCCTACAACCAGCTAGAGGCTACGTGGGGTAGCTTTGTCTGGATGAATGGGTGGGTGGGTGAGTGGGTGAGTTGGTGAGTGAGATTCTAGTTTTGTACCAAAAGAGGGCAGCAGTGAGTCGCGAAATAATTTGTGTGGGAGGAGCGGTGGTGCAGTGGTTAGCGCACGTTGAGTGTGTGTGCGGAGTGGTGGTGCAGTGGTTAGCGCACTGTGTGTGAGTGGGGAGTGGTGGTGCAGTGGTTAACACACTGTGTGTGTGTGGGGAGTGGTGGTGCAGTGGTTAGCGCACTGTGTGTGAGTGGGGAGTGGTGGTGCAGTGGTTAGCGCACTGTATGTGAGTGGGGAGTGGTGGAGCAGTGGTTAGGGCATTGTGTGTCTGAGTGGGGAGTGGTGGTGCAGTGGTTAGCGCACTGTGTGTGTGAGTGGGGAATGATGGTGCAGTGGTTAGCGCACTGTGTGTGTGTGTGTGGGGAGTGATGGTGGTGGTGGTGTTGTAAACATCGCTAGAACTGGGAGAGAGACAAAGGCGGTCGGGCGTGGTGGTGGTGGTGGCCACCCACTCCCTCTGTGTGTGTAGCCACAGTGACGGTAGCCTTCATAGGTGCTATTGCTCAAAGCACTTGCCCCTACAACCAGAAAGATTCTACCTGGGGTAGCTTTGTCTGTGTCTCTGTGACAACATTTGCCCCGACAACCAGCTAGAGGCTACCTGGGGTAGCTTTGTCTATGTATGTTTTGACAGCACTTGCCCCTACAGCACTGCTAGAATTTATCTGGGTTAGCTTTTTTGTATCTGTGTGGCAGCAATTGCCCCTACAGCCCAGCGAGAGGCTACCTAAGGTAGCTTTGTCTGTGTTTGTGTAACAGCACTTGCCCCTATAGCCCTGCTAGAGGCTACCTGGTGTAGCTTTGTCTGTGTTTGTGTAACAGCACTTGCCCCTACAGCATTGCTAGAGGGTACCTAGGGTAGATTTGTCTGTGTCTGTGTATGAGAGCACTTGCCCCTACAGCACCGCTAGAGGCTACCTGGGGTAGCTTTGTCTATGTATGTTTTTACAGCACTTGCCCCGACAGCCCTGCTAGAATTTATCTGGGTTAGCTTTGTTTGTATATGTGTGAGAGCACTTGCCCCTACAGCCCCGCTAGAGGCTACCTGGGGTACCTTTGTCTGTGTCTATGTAACAGAACTTGCCCCTACAGCCCTGCCAAAGGCTACCTGGGGTAGCTTTGTCAGTGTCTGTGGAACAGCACTTGCCCCTACAACCAGCTAGAGGCTACGTGGGGTAGCTTTGTCTGGATGAATGGGTGGGTGGGTGAGTGGGAGAGTTGGTGAGTGAGATTCTAGTTTTTTACCACAAGAGGGCAGCATTGAGTCGCGAAATAATTTGTGTGGGGGAGTGGTGGTGCAGTGGTTAGCGCACGTTGAGTGTGTGTGGGGAGTGGTGGTGCAGTGGTTAGCGCACTGTGTGTGAGTGGGGAGTGGTGGTGCAGTGGTTAGCGCACTGTGTGTGAGTGGGGAGTGGTGGTGCAGTGGTTAGCGCACTCTGTGTGAGTGGGGAGTGGTGGAGCAGTGGTTAGGGCATTGTGTGTCTGAGTGGGGAGTGGTGGTGCAGTGGTTAGCGCACGTTGAGTGTGTGTGGGGAGTGGTGGTGCAGTGGTTAGCGCACTGTGTGTGAGTGGGAAGTGGTTCGTGCAGTGGTTAGCGCACTGTGTGTGAGTGGGGAGTGGTGGTGCAGTGGTTAGCGCACTCTGTGTGAGTGGGGAGTGGTGGAGCAGTGGTTAGGGCATTGTGTGTCTGAGTGGGGAGTGGTGGTGCAGTGGTTAGCGCACTGTGTGTGTGAGTGGGGAGTGATGGTGCAGTGGTTATCGCACTGTGTGTGTGTGTGGGGAGTGATGGTGGTGGTGGTGTTGTAAACATCACTAGAACTGGGAGAGAGACAAAGGCGGTCGGGCGTGGTGGTGCTGGCCACCCACTCCCTCTGTGTGTGTAGCCACAGTGACGGTAGCCTTCATAGGTGCTATTGCTCAAAGCACTTGCCCCTACAACCAGAAATATTCTACCTGGGGTAGCTTTGTCTGTGTCGCTGTGACAACATTTGCCCCGACAACCAGCTAGAAGCTACCTGGGGTAGCTTTGTCTATGTATGTTTTGACAGCACTTGCCCCTACAGCACTGCTAGAATTTATCTAGGTTAGCTTTTTTGTATCTGTGTGGCAGCAATTGCCCCTACAGCCCTGCGAGAGGCTACCCATGGTAGTTTTGTCTGTGTTTGTGTAACAGCACTTGCCCCTTTTAGCCCTCATAGAGGCTACCTGGGGTAGATTTGTCTGTGTTTGTGTAACAGCACTTGCCCCTACAGCATTGCTAGAGGGTACCTGGGGTAGCTTTGTCTGTGTCTGTGTATGAGAGCACTTGCCCCTACAGCCCCGCTAGAGGCTACCTGGGGTAGCTTTGTCTATGTATGTTTTGACAGCACCTGCCCCGACAGCCCTGCTAGAATTTATCTGGGTTAGCTTTGTTTGTATCTGTGTGAGAGCACTTGCCCCTACAGCCCCGCTAGAGGCTACCTGGGGTACCTTTGTCTGTGTCTATGTAAGAGCACTTGCCCCTACAGCCCTTCCAAAGGCTACCTGGGGTAGCTTTGTCAGTGTCTGTGGAACAGCACTTGCCCCTACCACCAGCTAGAGGCTACGTGGGGTAGCTTTGTCTGGATGAATGGGTGGGTGGGTGAGTGGGTGAGTTGGTGAGTGAGATTCTAGTTTTGTACCACAAGAGGGCAGCAGTGAGTCGCGAAATAATTTGTGTGGGAGGAGCGGTGGTGCAGTGGTTAGCGCACGTTGAGTGTGTGTGCGGAGTGGTGGTGCAGTGGTTAGCGCACTGTGTGTGAGTGGGGAGTGGTGGTGCAGTGGTTAGCGCACTGTGTGTGAGTGGGGAGTGGTGGTCCAGTGGTTAGCGCACTGTGTGTGTGTGGGGAGTGGTGGTGCAATGGTTAGCGCACTGTGTGTGAGTGGGGAGTGGTGGTGCAGTGGTTAGCGCACTGTATGTGAGTGGGGAGTGGTGGAGCAGTGGTTAGGGCATTGTGTGTCTGAGTGGGGAGTGGTGGTGCAGTGGTTAGCGCACTGTGTGTGTGAGTGGGGAATGATGGTGCAGTGGTTAGCGCACTGTGTGTGTGTGTGGGGAGTGATGGTGGTGGTGGTGTTGTAAACATCGCTAGAACTGGGAGAGAGACAAAGGCGGTCGGGCGTGGTGGTGGTGGTGGCCACCCACTCCCTCTGTGTGTGTAGCCACAGTGACGGTAGCCTTCATAGGTGCTATTGCTCAAAGCACTTGCCCCTACAACCAGAAAGATTCTACCTGGGGTAGCTTTGTCTGTGTCTCTGTGACAACATTTGCCCCGACAACCAGCTAGAGGCTACCTGGGGTAGCTTTGTCTATGTATGTTTTGACAGCACTTGCCCCTACAGCACTGCTAGAATTTATCTGGGTTAGCTTTTTTGTATCTGTGTGGCAGCAATTGCCCCTACAGCCCAGCGAGAGGCTACCTAAGGTAGCTTTGTCTGTGTTTGTGTAACAGCACTTGCCCCTATAGCCCTGCTAGAGGCTACCTGGTGTAGCTTTGTCTGTGTTTGTGTAACAGCACTTGCCCCTACAGCATTGCTAGAGGGTACCTAGGGTAGATTTGTCTGTGTCTGTGTATGAGAGCACTTGCCCCTACAGCACCGCTAGAGGCTACCTGGGGTAGCTTTGTCTATGTATGTTTTTACAGCACTTGCCCCGACAGCCCTGCTAGAATTTATCTGGGTTAGCTTTGTTTGTATCTGTGTGAGAGCACTTGCCCCTACAGCCCCGCTAGAGGCTACCTGGGGTACCTTTGTCTGAGTCTATGTAACAGCACTTGCCCCTACAGCCCTGCCAAAGGCTACCTGGGGTAGCTTTGTCAGTGTCTGTGGAACAGCACTTGCCCCTACAACCAGCTAGAGGCTACGTGGGGTAGCTTTGTCTGGATGAATGGGTGGGTGGGTGAGTGGGAGAGTTGGAGAGTGAGATTCTAGTTTTTTACCACAAGAGGGCAGCATTGAGTCGCGAAATAATTTGTGTGGGGGAGTGGTGGTGCAGTGGTTAGCGCACGTTGAGTGTGTGTGGGGAGTGGTGGTGCAGTGGTTAGCGCACTGTGTGTGAGTGGGGAGTGGTGGTGCAGTGGTTAGCGCACTGTGTGTGAGTGGGGAGTGGTGGTGCAGTGGTTATCGCACTCTGTGTGAGTGGGGAGTGGTGGAGCAGTAGTTAGGGCATTGTGTGTCTGAGTGGGGAGTGGTGGTGCAGTGGTTAGCGCACTGTATGTGAGTGGGGAGTGGTGGAGCAGTGGTTAGGGCATTGTGTGTCTGAGTGGGGAGTGGTGGTGCAGTGGTTAGCGCACTGTGTGTGTGAGTGGGGAATGATGGTGCAGTGGTTAGCGCACTGTGTGTGTGTGTGTGGGGAGTGATGGTGGTGGTGGTGTTGTAAACATCGCTAGAACTGGGAGAGAGACAAAGGCGGTCGGGCGTGGTGGTGGTGGTGGCCACCCACTCCCTCTGTGTGTGTAGCCACAGTGACGGTAGCCTTCATAGGTGCTATTGCTCAAAGCACTTGCCCCTACAACCAGAAAGATTCTACCTGGGGTAGCTTTGTCTGTGTCTCTGTGACAACATTTGCCCCGACAACCAGCTAGAGGCTACCTGGGGTAGCTTTGTCTATGTATGTTTTGACAGCACTTGCCCCTACAGCACTGCTAGAATTTATCTGGGTTAGCTTTTTTGTATATGTGTGGCAGCAATTGCCCCTACAGCCCAGCGAGAGGCTACCTAAGGTAGCTTTGTCTGTGTTTGTGTAACAGCACTTGCCCCTATAGCCCTGCTAGAGGCTACCTGGTGTAGCTTTGTCTGTGTTTGTGTAACAGCACTTGCCCCTACAGCATTGCTAGAGGGTACCTAGGGTAGATTTGTCTGTGTCTGTGTATGAGAGCACTTGCCCCTACAGCACCGCTAGAGGCTACCTGGGGTAGCTTTGTCTATGTATGTTTTTACAGCACTTGCCCCGACAGCCCTGCTAGAATTTATCTGGGTTAGCTTTGTTTGTATCTGTGTGAGAGCACTTGCCCCTACAGCCCCGCTAGAGGCTACCTGGGGTACCTTTGTCTGTGTCTATGTAACAGCACTTGCCCCTACAGCCCTGCCAAAGGCTACCTGGGGTAGCTTTGTCAGTGTCTGTGGAACAGCACTTGCCCCTACAACCAGCTAGAGGCTACGTGGGGTAGCTTTGTCTGGATGAATGGGTGGGTGAGTGGGTGAGTTGGTGAGTGAGATTCTAGTTTTGTACCACAAGAGGGCAGCAGTGAGTCGCGAAATAATTTGTGTGGGAGGAGCGGTGGTGCAGTGGTTAGCGCACGTTGAGTGTGTGTGCGGAGTGGTGGTGCAGTGGTTAGCGCACTGTGTGTGAGTGGGGAGTGGTGGTGCAGTGGTTAGCGCACTGTGTGTGAGTGGGGAGTGGTGGTCCAGTGGTTAGCGCACTGTGTGTGTGTGGGGAGTGGTGGTGCAGTGGTTAGCGCACTGTGTGTGAGTGGGGAGTGGTGGTGCAGTGGTTAGCGCACTGTATGTGAGTGGGGAGTGGTGGAGCAGTGGTGAGGGCATTGTGTGTCTGAGTGGGGAGTGGTGGTGCAGTGGTTAGCGCACTGTGTGTGTGTGTGTGGGGAGTGATGGTGGTGGTGTTGTAAACATCGCTAGAACTGGGAGAGAGACAAAGGCGGTCGGGCGTGGTGGTGGTGGCCACCCACTCCCTCTGTGTGTGTAGCCACTGTGACGGTAGCCTTCATAGGTGCTATTGCTCAAAGCACTTGTCCCTACAACCAGAAAGATTCTACCTGGGGTAGCTTTGTCTGTGTCTCTGTGACAACATTTGCCCCGACAACCAGCTAGAGGCTACCTGGGGTAGCTTTGTCTATGTATGTTTTGACAGCACTTGCCCCTACAGCACTGCTAGAATTTATCTGGGTTAGCTTTTTTGTATCTGTGTGGCAGCAATTGCCCCTAAAGCCCTGCGAGAGGATACCTAAGGTAGCTTTGTCTGTGTTTGTGTAACAGCACTTGCCCCTATAGCCCTGCTAGAGGCTACCTGGTGTAGCTTTGTCTGTGTTTGTGTAACAGCACTTGCCCCTACAGCATTGCTAGAGGGTACCTAGGGTAGATTTCTCTGTGTCTGTGTATGAGAGCACTTGCCCCTACAGCACCGCTAGAGGCTACCTGGGGTAGCTTTGTCTATGTATGTTTTTACAGCACTTGCCCCGACAGCCCTGGTAGAATTTATCTGGGTTAGCTTTGTTTGTATCTGTGTGAGAGCACTTGCCCCTACAGCCCCGCTCGAGGCTACCTGGGGTACCTTTGTCTGTGTCTATGTAACAGCACTTGCCCCTACAGCCCTGCCAAAGGCTACCTGGGGTAGCTTTGTCAGTGTCTGTGGAACAGCACTTGCCCCTACAACCAGCTAGAGGCTACGTGGGGTAGCTTTGTCTGGATGAATGGGTGGGTGGGTGAGTGGGAGAGTTGGTGAGTGAGATTCTAGTTTTTTACCACAAGAGGGCAGCATTGAGTCGCGAAATAATTTGTGTGGGGGAGTGGTGGTGCAGTGGTTAGCGCACGTTGAGTGTGTGTGGGGAGTGGTGGTGCAGTGGTTAGCGCACTGTGTGTGAGTGGGGAGTGGTGGTGCAGTGGTTAGCGCACTGTGTGTGAGTGGGGAGTGGTGGTGCAGTGGTTATCGCACTCTGTGTGAGTGGGGAGTGGTGGAGCAGTGGTTAGGGCATTGTGTGTCTGAGTGGGGAGTGGTGGTGCAGTGGTTAGCGCACTGTATGTGAGTGGGGAGTGGTGGAGCAGTGGTTAGGGCATTGTGTGTCTGAGTGGGGAGTGGTGGTGCAGTGGCTAGCGCACTGTGTGTGTGAGTGGGGAGTGATGGTGCAGTGGTTAGCGCACTGTGTGTGTGTGTGTGGGGAGTGATGGTGGTGGTGGTGTTGTAAACATCGCTAGAACTGGGAGAGAGACAAAGTCGGTCGGGCGTTGTGGTGCTGGCCACCCACTCCCTCTGTGTGTGTAGCCACAGTGACGGTAGCCTTCATAGGTGCTATTGCTCAAAGCACTTGCCCCTACAACCAGAAAGAGTCTACCTGGGGTAGCTTTGTCTGTGTCTCTGTGACAACATTTGCCCCGACAACCAGCTAGAGGCTACCTGGTGTAGTTTTGTCTATGTATGTTTTGACAGCACTTGCCCCTACAGCCCTGCTAGAATTTATCTGGGTTAGTTTTTTTGTATCTGTGTGGCAGCAATTGCCCCTACAGCCCTGCAAGAGGCTACCTAAGGTAGATTTGTCTGTGTTTGTGTAACAGCACTTGCCCCTAAAGCCCTGCTAGAGGCTACCTGGGGTAGCTTTGTCTGTGTTTGTGTAACAGCACTTGCCCCTACAGCATTGCTAGAGGGTACCTGGGGTAGCTTTGTCTGTGTCTGTGTATGAGAGCACTTGCCCCTACAGCCCCGCTAGAGGCTACCTGGGGTAGCTTTGTCTATGTATGTTTTGACAGCACTTGCCCCGACAGCCCTGCTAGAATTTATCTGGGTTAGCTTAGTTTGTATCTGTGTGAGAGCACTTGCCCCTACAGCCCCGCTAGAGGCTACCTGGGGTACCTTTGTCTGTGTCTATGTAACAGCACTTGCCCCTACAGCCCTGCCAAAGGCTACCTGGGGTAGCTTTGTCAGTGTCTGTGGAACAGCACTTGCCCCTACAACCAGCTAGAGGCTACGTGGGGTAGCTTTGTCTGGATGAATGGGTGGGTGGGTGAGTGGGAGAGTTGGTGAGTGAGATTCTAGTTTTTTACCACAAGAGGGCAGCATTGAGTCGCGAAATAATTTGTGTGGGGGAGTGGTGGTGCAGTGGTTAGCGCACGTTGAGTGTGTGTGGGGAGTGGTGGTGCAGTGGTTAGCGCACTGTGTGTGAGTGGGGAGTGGTGGTGCAGTGGTTAGCACACTGTGTGTGTGTGGGGAGTGGTGGTGCAGTGGTTAGCGCACTGTGTGTGAGTTGGGAGTGGTGGTGCAGTGGTTAGCGCACTGTATGTGAGTGGGGAGTGGTGGAGCAGTGGTTAGGGCATTGTGTGTCTGAGTGGGGAGTGGTGGTGCAGTGGTTAGCGCACTGTGTGTGTGAGTGGGGAATGATGGTGCAGTGGTTAGCGCACTGTGTGTGTGTGTGTGGGGAGTGATGGTGGTGGTGGTGTTGTAAACATCGCTAGAACTGGGAGAGAGACAAAGGCGGTCGGGCGTGGTGGTGGTGGTGGCCACCCACTCCCTCTGTGTGTGTAGCCACAGTGACGGTAGCCTTCATAGGTGCTATTGCTCAAAGCACTTGCCCCTACAACCAGAAAGATTCTACCTGGGGTAGCTTTGTCTGTGTCTCTGTGACAACATTTGCCCCGACAACCAGCTAGAGGCTACCTGGGGTAGCTTTGTCTATGTATGTTTTGACAGCACTTGCCCCTACAGCACTGCTAGAATTTATCTGGGTTAGCTTTTTTGTATCTGTGTGGCAGCAATTGCCCCTACAGCCCAGCGAGAGGCTACCTAAGGTAGCTTTGTCTGTGTTTGTGTAACAGCACTTGCCCCTATAGCCCTGCTAGAGGCTACCTGGTGTAGCTTTGTCTGTGTTTGTGTAACAGCACTTGCCCCTACAGCATTGCTAGAGGGTACCTAGGGTAGATTTGTCTGTGTCTGTGTATGAGAGCACTTGCCCCTACAGCACCGCTAGAGGCTACCTGGGGTAGCTTTGTCTATGTATGTTTTTACAGCACTTGCCCCGACAGCCCTGCTAGAATTTATCTGGGTTAGCTTTGTTTGTATCTGTGTGAGAGCACTTGCCCCTACAGCCCCGCTAGAGGCTACCTGGGGTACCTTTGTCTGTGTCTATGTAACAGCACTTGCCCCTACAGCCCTGCCAAAGGCTACCTGGGGTAGCTTTGTCAGTGTCTGTGGAACAGCACTTGCCCCTACAACCAGCTAGAGGCTACGTGGGGTAGCTTTGTCTGGATGAATGGGTGGGTGGGTGAGTGGGAGAGTTGGTGAGTGAGATTCTAGTTTTTTACCACAAGAGGGCAGCATTGAGTCGCGAAATAATTTGTGTGGGGGAGTGGTGGTGCAGTGGTTAGCGCACGTTGAGTGTGTGTGGGGAGTGGTGGTGCAGTGGTTAGCGCACTGTGTGTGAGTGGGGAGTGGTGGTGCAGTGGTTAGCGCACTGTGTGTGAGTGGGGAGTGGTGGTGCAGTGGTTAGCGCACTCTGTGTGAGTGGGGAGTGGTGGAGCAGTGGTTAGGGCATTGTGTGTCTGAGTGGGGAGTGGTGGTGCAGTGGTTAGCGCACGTTGAGTGTGTGTGGGGAGTGGTGGTGCAGTGGTTAGCGCACTGTGTGTGAGTGGGAAGTGGTTCGTGCAGTGGTTAGCGCACTGTGTGTGAGTGGGGAGTGGTGGTGCAGTGGTTAGCGCACTCTGTGTGAGTGGGGAGTGGTGGAGCAGTGGTTAGGGCATTGTGTGTCTGAGTGGGGAGTGGTGGTGCAGTGGTTAGCGCACTGTGTGTGTGAGTGGGGAGTGATGGTGCAGTGGTTAGCGCACTGTGTGTGTGTGTGGGGAGTGATGGTGGTGGTGGTGTTGTAAACATCACTAGAACTGGGAGAGAGACAAAGGCGGTCGGGCGTGGTGGTGCTGGCCACCCACTCCCTCTGTGTGTGTAGCCACAGTGACGGTAGCCTTCATAGGTGCTATTGCTCAAAGCACTTGCCCCTACAACCAGAAAGATTCTACCTGGGGTAGCTTTGTCTGTGTCGCTGTGACAACATTTGCCCCGACAACCAGCTAGAAGCTACCTGGGGTAGCTTTGTCTATGTATGTTTTGACAGCACTTGCCCCTACAGCACTGCTAGAATTTATCTAGGTTAGCTTTTTTGTATCTGTGTGGCAGCAATTGCCCCTACAGCCCTGCGAGAGGCTACCCATGGTAGTTTTGTCTGTGTTTGTGTAACAGCACTTGCCCCTTTTAGCCCTCATAGAGGCTACCTGGGGTAGATTTGTCTGTGTTTGTGTAACAGCACTTGCCCCTACAGCATTGCTAGAGGGTACCTGGGGTAGCTTTGTCTGTGTCTGTGTATGAGAGCACTTGCCCCTACAGCCCCGCTAGAGGCTACCTGGGGTAGCTTTGTCTATGTATGTTTTGACAGCACCTGCCCCGACAGCCCTGCTAGAATTTATCTGGGTTAGCTTTGTTTGTATCTGTGTGAGAGCACTTGCCCCTACAGCCCCGCTAGAGGCTACCTGGGGTACCTTTGTCTGTGTCTATGTAAGAGCACTTGCCCCTACAGCCCTGCCAAAGGCTACCTGGGGTAGCTTTGTCAGTGTCTGTGGAACAGCACTTGCCCCTACCACCAGCTAGAGGCTATGTGGGGTAGCTTTGTCTGGATGAATGGGTGGGTGGGTGAGTGGGTGAGTTGGTGAGTGAGATTCTAGTTTTGTACCACAAGAGGGCAGCAGTGAGTCGCGAAATAATTTGTGTGGGAGGAGCGGTGGTGCAGTGGTTAGCGCACGTTGAGTGTGTGTGCGGAGTGGTGGTGCAGTGGTTAGCGCACTGTGTGTGAGTGGGGAGTGGTGGTGCAGTGGTTAGCGCACTGTGTGTGAGTGGGGAGTGGTGGTGCAGTGGTTATCGCACTCTGTGTGAGTGGGGAGTGGTGGAGCAGTGGTTAGGGCATTGTGTGTCTGAGTGGGGAGTGGTGGTTCAGTGGTTAGCGCACTGTGTGTGTGAGTGGGGAGTGATGGTGCAGTGGTTAGCGCACTGTGTGTGTGTGTGGGGAGTGATGGTGGTGGTGGTGTTGTAAACATCGCTAGAACTGGGAGAGAGACAAAGGCGGTCGGGCGTGGGGTGCTGGCCACCCACTCCCTCTGTGTGTGTAGCCACAGTGACGGTAGCCTTCATAGGTGCTATTGCTCAAAGTACTTGCCCCAACAACCAGAAAGATTCTACCTGGGGTAGCTTTGTCTGTGTCGCTGTGACAACATTTGCCCCGACAACCAGCTAGAGGCTACCTGGGGTAGCTTTGTCTGTATGTTTTGACAGCACTTGCCCCTACAGCACTGCTAGAATTTATCTGGGTTAGCTTTTTTGTATCTGTGTGGCAGCAATTGCCCCTTCAGCCCTGCGAGAGGCTACCCAAGGTAGTTTTGTCTGTGTTTGTGTAACAGCACTTGCCCCTTTTAGCCCTCATAGAGGCTACCTGGGGTAGCTTTGTCTGTGTTTGTGTAACAGCACTTGCCCCTACAGCATTGCTAGAGCGTACCTGGGGTAGCTTTGTCTGTGTCTGTGTATGAGAGCACTTGCCCCTACAGCCCCGCTAGAGGCTACCTGGGGTTGCTTTGTCTATGTATGTTTTGACAGCACTTGCCCCGACAGCCCTGCTAGAATTTATCTGGGTTAGCTTTGTTTGTATCTGTGTGAGAGCACTTGCCCCTACAGCCCCGCTAGAGGCTACCTGGGGTACCTTTGTCTGTGTCTATGTAACAGCACTTGCCCCTACAGCCCTGCCAAAGGCTACCTGGGGTAGCTTTGTCAGTGTCTGTGGAACAGCACTTGCCCCTACAACCAGCTAGAGGCTACGTGGGGTAGCTTTGTCTGGATGAATGGGTGGGTGGGTGAGTGGGTGAGTTGGTGAGTGAGATTCTAGTTTTGTACCACAAGAGGGCAGCAGTGAGTCGCGAAATAATTTGTGTGGGAGGAGCGGTGGTGCAGTGGTTAGCGCACGTTGAGTGTGTGTGCGGAGTGGTGGTGCAGTGGTTAGCGCACTGTGTGTGAGTGGGGAGTGGTGGTGCAGTGGTTAGCGCACTGTGTGTGAGTGGGGAGTGGTGGTCCAGTGGTTAGCGCACTGTGTGTGTGTGGGGAGTGGTGGTGCAGTGGTTAGCGCACTGTGTGTGAGTGGGGAGTGGTGGTGCAGTGGTTAGCGCACTGTATGTGAGTGGGGAGTGGTGGAGCAGTGGTGAGGGCATTGTGTGTCTGAGTGGGGAGTGGTGGTGCAGTGGTTAGCGCACTGTGTGTGTGTGTGGGGAGTGATGGTGGTGGTGTTGTAAACATCGCTAGAACTGGGAGAGAGACAAAGGCGGTCGGGCGTGGTGGTGGTGGCCACCCACTCCCTCTGTGTGTGTAGCCACTGTGACGGTAGCCTTCATAGGTGCTATTGCTCAAAGCACTTGTCCCTACAACCAGAAAGATTCTACCTGGGGTAGCTTTGTCTGTGTCTCTGTGACAACATTTGCCCCGACAACCAGCTAGAGGCTACCTGGGGTAGCTTTGTCTATGTATGTTTTGACAGCACTTGCCCCTACAGCACTGCTAGAATTTATCTGGGTTAGCTTTTTTGTATCTGTGTGGCAGCAATTGCCCCTAAAGCCCTGCGAGAGGCTACCTAAGGTAGCTTTGTCTGTGTTTGTGTAACAGCACTTGCCCCTATAGCCCTGCTAGAGGCTACCTGGTGTAGCTTTGTCTGTGTTTGTGTAACAGCACTTGCCCCTACAGCATTGCTAGAGGGTACCTAGGGTAGATTTGTCTGTGTCTGTGTATGAGAGCACTTGCCCCTACAGCACCGCTAGAGGCTACCTGGGGTAGCTTTGTCTATGTATGTTTTGACAGCACTTGCCCCGACAGCCCTGGTAGAATTTATCTGGGTTAGCTTTGTTTGTATCTGTGTGAGAGCACTTGCCCCTACAGCCCCGCTAGAGGCTACCTGGGGTACCTTTGGCTGTGTCTATGTAACAGCACTTGCCCCTACAGCCCTGCCAAAGGCTACCTTGGGTAGCTTTGTCAGTGTCTGTGGAACAGCACTTGCCCCTACAACCAGCTAGAGGCTACGTGGGGTAGCTTTGTCTGGATGAATGGGTGGGTGGGTGAGTGGGTGAGTTGGTGAGTGAGATTCTAGTTTTGTACCACAAGAGGGCAGCAGTGAGTCGCGAAATAATTTGTGTGGGAGGAGCGGTGGTGCAGTGGTTAGCGCACGTTGAGTGTGTGTGCGGAGTGGTGGTGCAGTGGTTAGCGCACTGTGTGTGAGTGGGGAGTGGTGGTGCAGTGATTAGCGCATTGTGTGTGAGTGGGGAGTGGTGGTGCAGTGGTTAGCACACTGTGTGTGTGTGGGGAGTGGTGGTGCAGTGGTTAGCGCACTGTGTGTGAGTGGGGAGTGGTGGTGCAGTGGTTAGCGCACTGTATGTGAGTGGGGAGTGGTGGAGCAGTGGTTAGGGCATTGTGTCTCTGAGTGGGGAGTGGTGGTGCAGTGGTTAGCGCACTGTGTGTGTGAGTGGGGAATGATGGTGCAGTGGTTAGCGCACTGTGTGTGTGTGTGTGGGGAGTGATGGTGGTGGTGGTGTTGTAAACATCGCTAGAACTGGGAGAGAGACAAAGGCGGTCGGGCGTGGTGGTGGTGGTGGCCACCCACTCCCTCTGTGTGTGTAGCCACAGTGACGGTAGCCTTCATAGGTGCTATTCCTCAAAGCACTTGCCCCTACAACCAGAAAGATTCTACCTGGGGTAGCTTTGTCTGTGTCTCTGTGACAACATTTGCCCCGACAACCAGCTAGAGGCTACCTGGGGTAGCTTTGTCTATGTATGTTTTGACAGCACTTGCCCCTACAGCACTGCTAGAATTTATCTGGGTTAGCTTTTTTGTATCTGTGTGGCAGCAATTGCCCCTACAGCCCAGCGAGAGGCTACCTAAGGTAGCTTTGTCTGTGTTTGTGTAACAGCACTTGCCCCTATAGCCCTGCTAGAGGCTACCTGGTGTAGCTTTGTCTGTGTTTGTGTAACAGCACTTGCCCCTACAGCATTGCTAGAGGGTACCTAGGGTAGATTTGTCTGTGTCTGTGTATGAGAGCACTTGCCCCTACAGCACCGCTAGAGGCTACCTGGGGTAGCTTTGTCTATGTATGTTTTTACAGCACTTGCCCCGACAGCCCTGCTAGAATTTATCTGGGTTAGCTTTGTTTGTATCTGTGTGAGAGCACTTGCCCCTACAGCCCCGCTAGAGGCTACCTGGGGTACCTTTGTCTGTGTCTATGTAACAGCACTTGCCCCTACAGCCCTGCCAAAGGCTACCTGGGGTAGCTTTGTCAGTGTCTGTGGAACAGCACTTGCCCCTACAACCAGCTAGAGGCTACGTGGGGTAGCTTTGTCTGGATGAATGGGTGGGTGGGTGAGTGGGAGAGTTGGAGAGTGAGATTCTAGTTTTTTACCACAAGAGGGCAGCATTGAGTCGCGAAATAATTTGTGTGGGGGAGTGGTGGTGCAGTGGTTAGCGCACGTTGAGTGTGTGTGGGGAGTGGTGGTGCAGTGGTTAGCGTACTGTGTGTGAGTGGGGAGTGGTGGTGCAGTGGTTAGCGCACTGTGTGTGAGTGGGGAGTGGTGGTGCAGTGGTTATCGCACTCTTTGTGAGTGGGGAGTGGTGGAGCAGTGGTTAGGGCATTGTGTGTCTGAGTGGGGAGTGGTGGTGCAGTGGTTAGCGCACTGTATGTGAGTGGGGAGTGGTGGAGCAGTGGTTAGGGCATTGTGTGTCTGAGTGGGGAGTGGTGGTGCAGTGGTTAGCGCACTGTGTGTGTGAGTGGGGAATGATGGTGCAGTGGTTAGCGCACTGTGTGTGTGTGTGTGGGGAGTGATGGTGGTGGTGGTGTTGTAAACATCGCTAGAACTGGGAGAGAGACAAAGGCGGTCGGGCGTGGTGGTGGTGGTGGCCACCCACTCCCTCTGTGTGTGTAGCCACAGTGACGGTAGCCTTCATAGGTGCTATTGCTCAAAGCACTTGCCCCTACAACCAGAAAGATTCTACCTGGGGTAGCTTTGTCTGTGTCTCTGTGACAACATTTGCCCCGACAACCAGCTAGAGGCTACCTGGGGTAGCTTTGTCTATGTATGTTTTGACAGCACTTGCCCCTACAGCACTGCTAGAATTTATCTGGGTTAGCTTTTTTGTATCTGTGTGGCAGCAATTGCCCCTACAGCCCAGCGAGAGGCTACCTAAGGTAGCTTTGTCTGTGTTTGTGTAACAGCACTTGCCCCTATAGCCCTGCTAGAGGCTACCTGGTGTAGCTTTGTCTGTGTTTGTGTAACAGCACTTGCCCCTACAGCATTGCTAGAGGGTACCTAGGGTAGATTTGTCTGTGTCTGTGTATGAGAGCACTTGCCCCTACAGCACCGCTAGAGGCTACCTGGGGTAGCTTTGTCTATGTATGTTTTTACAGCACTTGCCCCGACAGCCCTGCTAGAATTTATCTGGGTTAGCTTTGTTTGTATCTGTGTGAGAGCACTTGCCCCTACAGCCCCGCTAGAGGCTACCTGGGGTACCTTTGTCTGTGTCTATGTAACAGCACTTGCCCCTACAGCCCTGCCAAAGGCTACCTGGGGTAGCTTTGTCAGTGTCTGTGGAACAGCACTTGCCCCTACAACCAGCTAGAGGCTACGTGGGGTAGCTTTGTCTGGATGAATGGGTGGGTGGGTGATTGGGTGAGTTGGTGAGTGAGATTCTAGTTTTGTACCACAAGAGGGCAGCAGTGAGTCGCGAAATAATTTGTGTGGGAGGAGCGGTGGTGCAGTGGTTAGCGCACGTTGAGTGTGTGTGCGGAGTGGTGGTGCAGTGGTTAGCGCACTGTGTGTGAGTGGGGAGTGGTGGTGCAGTGGTTAGCGCACTGTGTGTGAGTGGGGAGTGGTGGTCCAGTGGTTAGCGCACTGTGTGTGTGTGGGGAGTGGTGGTGCAGTGGTTAGCGCACTGTGTGTGAGTGGGGAGTGGTGGTGCAGTGGTTAGCGCACTGTATGTGAGTGGGGAGTGGTGGAGCAGTGGTGAGGGCATTGTGTGTCTGAGTGGGGAGTGGTGGTGCAGTGGTTAGCGCACTGTGTGTGTGTGTGTGGGGAGTGATGGTGGTGGTGTTGTAAACATCGCTAGAACTGGGAGAGAGACAAAGGCGGTCGGGCGTGGTGGTGGTGGCCACCCACTCCCTCTGTGTGTGTAGCCACTGTGACGGTAGCCTTCATAGGTGCTATTGCTCAAAGCACTTGTCCCTACAACCAGAAAGATTCTACCTGGGGTAGCTTTGTCTGTGTCTCTGTGACAACATTTGCCCCGACAACCAGCTAGAGGCTACCTGGGGTAGCTTTGTCTATGTATGTTTTTACAGCACTTGCCCCGACAGCCCTGGTAGAATTTATCTGGGTTAGCTTTGTTTGTATCTGTGTGAGAGCACTTGCCCCTACAGCCCCGCTCGAGGCTACCTGGGGTACCTTTGTCTGTGTCTATGTAACAGCACTTGCCCCTACAGCCCTGCCAAAGGCTACCTGGGGTAGCTTTGTCAGTGTCTGTGGAACAGCACTTGCCCCTACAACCAGCTAGAGGCTACGTGGGGTAGCTTTGTCTGGATGAATGGGTGGGTGGGTGAGTGGGAGAGTTGGTGAGTGAGATTCTAGTTTTTTACCACAAGAGGGCAGCATTGAGTCGCGAAATAATTTGTGTGGGGGAGTGGTGGTGCAGTGGTTAGCGCACGTTGAGTGTGTGTGGGGAGTGGTGGTGCAGTGGTTAGCGCACTGTGTGTGAGTGGGGAGTGGTGGTGCAGTGGTTAGCGCACTGTGTGTGAGTGGGGAGTGGTGGTGCAGTGGTTATCGCACTCTGTGTGAGTGGGGAGTGGTGGAGCAGTGGTTAGGGCATTGTGTGTCTGAGTGGGGAGTGGTGGTGCAGTGGTTAGCGCACTGTATGTGAGTGGGGAGTGGTGGAGCAGTGGTTAGGGCATTGTGTGTCTGAGTGGGGAGTGGTGGTGCAGTGGTTAGCGCACTGTGTGTGTGAGTGGGGAGTGATGGTGCAGTGGTTAGCGCACTGTGTGTGTGTGTGTGGGGAGTGATGGTGGTGGTGGTGTTGTAAACATCGCTAGAACTGGGAGAGAGACAAAGTCGGTCGGGCGTTGTGGTGCTGGCCACCCACTCCCTCTGTGTGTGTAGCCACAGTGACGGTAGCCTTCATAGGTGCTATTGCTCAAAGCACTTGCCCCTACAACCAGAAAGAGTCTACCTGGGGTAGCTTTGTCTGTGTCTCTGTGACAACATTTGCCCCGACAACCAGCTAGAGGCTACCTGGTGTAGTTTTGTCTATGTATGTTTTGACAGCACTTGCCCCTACAGCCCTGCTAGAATTTATCTGGGTTAGTTTTTTTGTATCTGTGTGGCAGCAATTGCCCCTACAGCCCTGCGAGAGGCTACCTAAGGTAGATTTGTCTGTGTTTGTGTAACAGCACTTGCCCCTAAAGCCCTGCTAGAGGCTACCTGGGGTAGCTTTGTCTGTGTTTGTGTAACAGCACTTGCCCCTACAGCATTGCTAGAGGGTACCTGGGGTAGCTTTGTCTGTGTCTGTGTATGAGAGCACTTGCCCCTACAGCCCCGCTAGAGGCTACCTGGGGTAGCTTTGTCTATGTATGTTTTGACAGCACTTGCCCCGACAGCCCTGCTAGAATTTATCTGGGTTAGCTTAGTTTGTATCTGTGTGAGAGCACTTGCCCCTACAGCCCCGCTAGAGGCTACCTGGGGTACCTTTGTCTGTGTCTATGTAACAGCACTTGCCCCTACAGCCCTGCCAAAGGCTACCTGGGGTAGCTTTGTCAGTGTCTGTGGAACAGCACTTGCCCCTACAACCAGCTAGAGGCTACGTGGGGTAGCTTTGTCTGGATGAATGGGTGGGTGGGTGAGTGGGAGAGTTGGTGAGTGAGATTCTAGTTTTTTACCACAAGAGGGCAGCATTGAGTCGCGAAATAATTTGTGTGGGGGAGTGGTGGTGCAGTGGTTAGCGCACGTTGAGTGTGTGTGGGGAGTGGTGGTGCAGTGGTTAGCGCACTGTGTGTGAGTGGGGAGTGGTGGTGCAGTGGTTAACAAACTGTGTGTGTGTGGGGAGTGGTGGTGCAGTGGTTAGCGCACTGTGTGTGAGTGGGGAGTGGTGGTGCAGTGGTTAGCGCACTGTATGTGAGTGGGGAGTGGTGGAGCAGTGGTTAGGGCATTGTGTGTCTGAGTGGGGAGTGGTGGTGCAGTGGTTAGCGCACTGTGTGTGTGAGTGGGGAATGATGGTGCAGTGGTTAGCGCACTGTGTGTGTGTGTGTGGGGAGTGATGGTGGTGGTGGTGTTGTAAACATCGCTAGAACTGGGAGAGAGACAAAGGCGGTCGGGCGTGGTGGTGGTGGTGGCCACCCACTCCCTCTGTGTGTGTAGCCACAGTGACGGTAGCCTTCATAGGTGCTATTGCTCAAAGCACTTGCCCCTACAACCAGAAAGATTCTACCTGGGGTAGCTTTGTCTGTGTCTCTGTGACAACATTTGCCCCGACAACCAGCTAGAGGCTACCTGGGGTAGCTTTGTCTATGTATGTTTTGACAGCACTTGCCCCTACAGCACTGCTAGAATTTATCTGGGTTAGCTTTTTTGTATCTGTGTGGCAGCAATTGCCCCTACAGCCCAGCGAGAGGCTACCTAAGGTAGCTTTGTCTGTGTTTGTGTAACAGCACTTGCCCCTATAGCCCTGCTAGAGGCTACCTGGTGTAGCTTTGTCTGTGTTTGTGTAACAGCACTTGCCCCTACAGCATTGCTAGAGGGTACCTAGGGTAGATTTGTCTGTGTCTGTGTATGAGAGCACTTGCCCCTACAGCACCGCTAGAGGCTACCTGGGGTAGCTTTGTCTATGTATGTTTTTACAGCACTTGCCCCGACAGCCCTGCTAGAATTTATCTGGGTTAGCTTTGTTTGTATCTGTGTGAGAGCACTTGCCCCTACAGCCCCGCTAGAGGCTACCTGGGGTACCTTTGTCTGTGTCTATGTAACAGCACTTGCCCCTACAGCCCTGCCAAAGGCTACCTGGGGTAGCTTTGTCAGTGTCTGTGGAACAGCACTTGCCCCTACAACCAGCTAGAGGCTACGTGGGGTAGCTTTGTCTGGATGAATGGGTGGGTGGGTGAGTGGGAGAGTTGGTGAGTGAGATTCTAGTTTTTTACCACAAGAGGGCAGCATTGAGTCGCGAAATAATTTGTGTGGGGGAGTGGTGGTGCAGTGGTTAGCGCACGTTGAGTGTGTGTGGGGAGTGGTGGTGCAGTGGTTAGCGCACTGTGTGTGAGTGGGGAGTGGTGGTGCAGTGGTTAGCGCACTGTGTGTGAGTGGGGAGTGGTGGTGCAGTGGTTAGCGCACTCTGTGTGAGTGGGGAGTGGTGGAGCAGTGGTTAGGGCATTGTGTGTCTGAGTGGGGAGTGGTGGTGCAGTGGTTAGCGCACGTTGAGTGTGTGTGGGGAGTGGTGGTGCAGTGGTTAGCGCACTGTGTGTGAGTGGGAAGTGGTTCGTGCAGTGGTTAGCACACTGTGTGTGAGTGGGGAGTGGTGGTGCAGTGGTTAGCGCACTCTGTGTGAGTGGGGAGTGGTGGAGCAGTGGTTAGGGCATTGTGTGTCTGAGTGGGGAGTGGTGGTGCAGTGGTTAGCGCACTGTGTGTGTGAGTGGGGAGTGATGGTGCAGTGGTTAGCGCACTGTGTGTGTGTGTGGGGAGTGATGGTGGTGGTGGTGTTGTAAACATCACTAGAACTGGGAGAGAGACAAAGGCGGTCGGGCGTGGTGGTGCTGGCCACCCACTCCCTCTGTGTGTGTAGCCACAGTGACGGTAGCCTTCATAGGTGCTATTGCTCAAAGCACTTGCCCCTACAACCAGAAAGATTCTACCTGGGGTAGCTTTGTCTGTGTCGCTGTGACAACATTTGCCCCGACAACCAGCTAGAAGCTACCTGGGGTAGCTTTGTCTATGTATGTTTTGACAGCACTTGCCCCTACAGCACTGCTAGAATTTATCTAGGTTAGCTTTTTTGTATCTGTGTGGCAGCAATTGCCCCTACAGCCCTGCGAGAGGCTACCCATGGTAGTTTTGTCTGTGTTTGTGTAACAGCACTTGCCCCTTTTAGCCCTCATAGAGGCTACCTGGGGTAGATTTGTCTGTGTTTGTGTAACAGCACTTGCCCCTACAGCATTGCTAGAGGGTACCTGGGGTAGCTTTGTCTGTGTCTGTGTATGAGAGCACTTGCCCCTACAGCCCCGCTAGAGGCTACCTGGGGTAGCTTTGTCTATGTATGTTTTGACAGCACCTGCCCCGACAGCCCTGCTAGAATTTATCTGGGTTAGCTTTGTTTGTATCTGTGTGAGAGCACTTGCCCCTACAGCCCCGCTAGAGGCTACCTGGGGTACCTTTGTCTGTGTCTATGTAAGAGCACTTGCCCCTACAGCCCTGCCAAAGGCTACCTGGGGTAGCTTTGTCAGTGTCTGTGGAACAGCACTTGCCCCTACCACCAGCTAGAGGCTATGTGGGGTAGCTTTGTCTGGATGAATGGGTGGGTGGGTGAGTGGGTGAGTTGGTGAGTGAGATTCTAGTTTTGTACCACAAGAGGGCAGCAGTGAGTCGCGAAATAATTTGTGTGGGAGGAGCGGTGGTGCAGTGGTTAGCGCACGTTGAGTGTGTGTGCGGAGTGGTGGTGCAGTGGTTAGCGCACTGTGTGTGAGTGGGGAGTGGTGGTGCAGTGGTTAGCGCACTGTGTGTGAGTGGGGAGTGGTGGTGCAGTGGTTATCGCACTCTGTGTGAGTGGGGAGTGGTGGAGCAGTGGTTAGGGCATTGTGTGTCTGAGTGGGGAGTGGTGGTTCAGTGGTTAGCGCACTGTGTGTGTGAGTGGGGAGTGATGGTGCAGTGGTTAGCGCACTGTGTGTGTGTGTGGGGAGTGATGGTGGTGGTGGTGTTGTAAACATCGCTAGAACTGGGAGAGAGACAAAGGCGGTCGGGCGTGGGGTGCTGGCCACCCACTCCCTCTGTGTGTGTAGCCACAGTGACGGTAGCCTTCATAGGTGCTATTGCTCAAAGTACTTGCCCCAACAACCAGAAAGATTCTACCTGGGGTAGCTTTGTCTGTGTCGCTTTGACAACATTTGCCCCGACAACCAGCTAGAGGCTACCTGGGGTAGCTTTGTCTGTATGTTTTGACAGCACTTGCCCCTACAGCACTGCTAGAATTTATCTGGGTTAGCTTTTTTGTATCTGTGTGGCAGCAATTGCCCCTTCAGCCCTGCGAGAGGCTACCCAAGGTAGTTTTGTCTGTGTTTGTGTAACAGCACTTGCCCCTTTTAGCCCTCATAGAGGCTACCTGGGGTAGCTTTGTCTGTGTTTGTGTAACAGCACTTGCCCCTACAGCATTGCTAGAGCGTACCTGGGGTAGCTTTGTCTGTGTCTGTGTATGAGAGCACTTGCCCCTACAGCCCCGCTAGAGGCTACCTGGGGTTGCTTTGTCTATGTATGTTTTGACAGCACTTGCCCCGACAGCCCTGCTAGAATTTATCTGGGTTAGCTTTGTTTGTATCTGTGTGAGAGCACTTGCCCCTACAGCCCCGCTAGAGGCTACCTGGGGTACCTTTGTCTGTGTCTATGTAGCAGCACTTGCCCCTACAGCCCTGCCAAAGGCTACCTGGGGTAGCTTTGTCAGTGTCTGTGGAACAGCACTTGCCCCTACAACCAGCTAGAGGCTACGTGGGGTAGCTTTGTCTGGATGAATGGGTGGGTGGGTGAGTGGGTGAGTTGGTGAGTGAGATTCTAGTTTTGTACCACAAGAGGGCAGCAGTGAGTCGCGAAATAATTTGTGTGGGAGGAGCGGTGGTGCAGTGGTTAGCGCACGTTGAGTGTGTGTGCGGAGTGGTGGTGCAGTGGTTAGCGCACTGTGTGTGAGTGGGGAGTGGTGGTGCAGTGGTTAGCGCACTGTGTGTGAGTGGGGAGTGGTGGTCCAGTGGTTAGCGCACTGTGTGTGTGTGGGGAGTGGTGGTGCAGTGGTTAGCGCACTGTGTGTGAGTGGGGAGTGGTGGTGCAGTGGTTAGCGCACTGTATGTGAGTGGGGAGTGGTGGAGCAGTGGTGAGGGCATTGTGTGTCTGAGTGGGGAGTGGTGGTGCAGTGGTTAGCGCACTGTGTGTGTGTGTGGGGAGTGATGGTGGTGGTGTTGTAAACATCGCTAGAACTGGGAGAGAGACAAAGGCGGTCGGGCGTGGTGGTGGTGGCCACCCACTCCCTCTGTGTGTGTAGCCACTGTGACGGTAGCCTTCATAGGTGCTATTGCTCAAAGCACTTGTCCCTACAACCAGAAAGATTCTACCTGGGGTAGCTTTGTCTGTGTCTCTGTGACAACATTTGCCCCGACAACCAGCTAGAGGCTACCTGGGGTAGCTTTGTCTATGTATGTTTTGACAGCACTTGCCCCTACAGCACTGCTAGAATTTATCTGGGTTAGCTTTTTTGTATCTGTGTGGCAGCAATTGCCCCTAAAGCCCTGCGAGAGGCTACCTAAGGTAGCTTTGTCTGTGTTTGTGTAACAGCACTTGCCCCTATAGCCCTGCTAGAGGCTACCTGGTGTAGCTTTGTCTGTGTTTGTGTAACAGCACTTGCCCCTACAGCATTGCTAGAGGGTACCTAGGGTAGATTTGTCTGTGTCTGTGTATGAGAGCACTTGCCCCTACAGCACCGCTAGAGGCTACCTGGGGTAGCTTTGTCTATGTATGTTTTGACAGCACTTGCCCCGACAGCCCTGGTAGAATTTATCTGGGTTAGCTTTGTTTGTATCTGTGTGAGAGCACTTGCCCCTACAGCCCCGCTAGAGGCTACCTGGGGTACCTTTGGCTGTGTCTATGTAACAGCACTTGCCCCTACAGCCCTGCCAAAGGCTACCTTGGGTAGCTTTGTCAGTGTCTGTGGAACAGCACTTGCCCCTACAACCAGCTAGAGGCTACGTGGGGTAGCTTTGTCTGGATGAATGGGTGGGTGGGTGAGTGGGTGAGTTGGTGAGTGAGATTCTAGTTTTGTACCACAAGAGGGCAGCAGTGAGTCGCGAAATAATTTGTGTGGGAGGAGCGGTGGTGCAGTGGTTAGCGCACGTTGAGTGTGTGTGCGGAGTGGTGGTGCAGTGGTTAGCGCACTGTGTGTGAGTGGGGAGTGGTGGTGCAGTGATTAGCGCACTGTGTGT
This sequence comes from Petromyzon marinus, assembly GCF_048934315.1. Lineage (NCBI taxonomy): Eukaryota > Metazoa > Chordata > Hyperoartia > Petromyzontiformes > Petromyzontidae > Petromyzon > Petromyzon marinus. The sequence continues at coordinate 41,123 of NW_027422812.1, forward strand.
GAGTGGGGAGTGGTGGTGCAGTGGTTAGCACACTGTGTGTGTGTGGGGAGTGGTGGTGCAGTGGTTAGCGCACTGTGTGTGAGTGGGGAGTGGTGGTGCAGTGGTTAGCGCACTGTATGTGAGTGGGGAGTGGTGGAGCAGTGGTTAGGGCATTGTGTCTCTGAGTGGGGAGTGGTGGTGCAGTGGTTAGCGCACTGTGTGTGTGAGTGGGGAATGATGGTGCAGTGGTTAGCGCACTGTGTGTGTGTGTGTGGGGAGTGATGGTGGTGGTGGTGTTGTAAACATCGCTAGAACTGGGAGAGAGACAAAGGCGGTCGGGCGTGGTGGTGGTGGTGGCCACCCACTCCCTCTGTGTGTGTAGCCACAGTGACGGTAGCCTTCATAGGTGCTATTCCTCAAAGCACTTGCCCCTACAACCAGAAAGATTCTACCTGGGGTAGCTTTGTCTGTGTCTCTGTGACAACATTTGCCCCGACAACCAGCTAGAGGCTACCTGGGGTAGCTTTGTCTATGTATGTTTTGACAGCACTTGCCCCTACAGCACTGCTAGAATTTATCTGGGTTAGCTTTTTTGTATCTGTGTGGCAGCAATTGCCCCTACAGCCCAGCGAGAGGCTACCTAAGGTAGCTTTGTCTGTGTTTGTGTAACAGCACTTGCCCCTATAGCCCTGCTAGAGGCTACCTGGTGTAGCTTTGTCTGTGTTTGTGTAACAGCACTTGCCCCTACAGCATTGCTAGAGGGTACCTAGGGTAGATTTGTCTGTGTCTGTGTATGAGAGCACTTGCCCCTACAGCACCGCTAGAGGCTACCTGGGGTAGCTTTGTCTATGTATGTTTTTACAGCACTTGCCCCGACAGCCCTGCTAGAATTTATCTGGGTTAGCTTTGTTTGTATCTGTGTGAGAGCACTTGCCCCTACAGCCCCGCTAGAGGCTACCTGGGGTACCTTTGTCTGTGTCTATGTAACAGCACTTGCCCCTACAGCCCTGCCAAAGGCTACCTGGGGTAGCTTTGTCAGTGTCTGTGGAACAGCACTTGCCCCTACAACCAGCTAGAGGCTACGTGGGGTAGCTTTGTCTGGATGAATGGGTGGGTGGGTGAGTGGGAGAGTTGGAGAGTGAGATTCTAGTTTTTTACCACAAGAGGGCAGCATTGAGTCGCGAAATAATTTGTGTGGGGGAGTGGTGGTGCAGTGGTTAGCGCACGTTGAGTGTGTGTGGGGAGTGGTGGTGCAGTGGTTAGCGTACTGTGTGTGAGTGGGGAGTGGTGGTGCAGTGGTTAGCGCACTGTGTGTGAGTGGGGAGTGGTGGTGCAGTGGTTATCGCACTCTGTGTGAGTGGGGAGTGGTGGAGCAGTGGTTAGGGCATTGTGTGTCTGAGTGGGGAGTGGTGGTGCAGTGGTTAGCGCACTGTATGTGAGTGGGGAGTGGTGGAGCAGTGGTTAGGGCATTGTGTGTCTGAGTGGGGAGTGGTGGTGCAGTGGTTAGCGCACTGTGTGTGTGAGTGGGGAATGATGGTGCAGTGGTTAGCGCACTGTGTGTGTGTGTGTGGGGAGTGATGGTGGTGGTGGTGTTGTAAACATCGCTAGAACTGGGAGAGAGACAAAGGCGGTCGGGCGTGGTGGTGGTGGTGGCCACCCACTCCCTCTGTGTGTGTAGCCACAGTGACGGTAGCCTTCATAGGTGCTATTGCTCAAAGCACTTGCCCCTACAACCAGAAAGATTCTACCTGGGGTAGCTTTGTCTGTGTCTCTGTGACAACATTTGCCCCGACAACCAGCTAGAGGCTACCTGGGGTAGCTTTGTCTATGTATGTTTTGACAGCACTTGCCCCTACAGCACTGCTAGAATTTATCTGGGTTAGCTTTTTTGTATCTGTGTGGCAGCAATTGCCCCTACAGCCCAGCGAGAGGCTACCTAAGGTAGCTTTGTCTGTGTTTGTGTAACAGCACTTGCCCCTATAGCCCTGCTAGAGGCTACCTGGTGTAGCTTTGTCTGTGTTTGTGTAACAGCACTTGCCCCTACAGCATTGCTAGAGGGTACCTAGGGTAGATTTGTCTGTGTCTGTGTATGAGAGCACTTGCCCCTACAGCACCGCTAGAGGCTACCTGGGGTAGCTTTGTCTATGTATGTTTTTACAGCACTTGCCCCGACAGCCCTGCTAGAATTTATCTGGGTTAGCTTTGTTTGTATCTGTGTGAGAGCACTTGCCCCTACAGCCCCGCTAGAGGCTACCTGGGGTACCTTTGTCTGTGTCTATGTAACAGCACTTGCCCCTACAGCCCTGCCAAAGGCTACCTGGGGTAGCTTTGTCAGTGTCTGTGGAACAGCACTTGCCCCTACAACCAGCTAGAGGCTACGTGGGGTAGCTTTGTCTGGATGAATGGGTGGGTGGGTGAGTGGGTGAGTTGGTGAGTGAGATTCTAGTTTTGTACCACAAGAGGGCAGCAGTGAGTCGCGAAATAATTTGTGTGGGAGGAGCGGTGGTGCAGTGGTTAGCGCACGTTGAGTGTGTGTGCGGAGTGGTGGTGCAGTGGTTAGCGCACTGTGTGTGAGTGGGGAGTGGTGGTGCAGTGGTTAGCGCACTGTGTGTGAGTGGGGAGTGGTGGTCCAGTGGTTAGCGCACTGTGTGTGTGTGGGGAGTGGTGGTGCAGTGGTTAGCGCACTGTGTGTGAGTGGGGAGTGGTGGTGCAGTGGTTAGCGCACTGTATGTGAGTGGGGAGTGGTGGAGCAGTGGTGAGGGCATTGTGTGTCTGAGTGGGGAGTGGTGGTGCAGTGGTTAGCGCACTGTGTGTGTGTGTGTGGGGAGTGATGGTGGTGGTGTTGTAAACATCGCTTGAACTGGGAGAGAGACAAAGGCGGTCGGGCGTGGTGGTGGTGGCCACCCACTCCCTCTGTGTGTGTAGCCACTGTGACGGTAGCCTTCATAGGTGCTATTGCTCAAAGCACTTGTCCCTACAACCAGAAAGATTCTACCTGGGGTAGCTTTGTCTGTGTCTCTGTGACAACATTTGCCCCGACAACCAGCTAGAGGCTACCTGGGGTAGCTTTGTCTATGTATGTTTTGACAGCAGTTGCCCCTACAGCACTGCTAGAATTTATCTGGGTTAGCTTTTTTGTATCTGTGTGGCAGCAATTGCCCCTAAAGCCCTGCGAGAGGATACCTAAGGTAGCTTTGTCTGTGTTTGTGTAACAGCACTTGCCCCTATAGCCCTGCTAGAGGCTACCTGGTGTAGCTTTGTCTGTGTTTGTGTAACAGCACTTGCCCCTACAGCATTGCTAGAGGGTACCTAGGGTAGATTTGTCTGTGTCTGTGTATGAGAGCACTTGCCCCTACAGCACCGCTAGAGGCTACCTGGGGTAGCTTTGTCTATGTATGTTTTTACAGCACTTGCCCCGACAGCCCTGCTAGAATTTATCTGGGTTAGCTTTGTTTGTATCTGTGTGAGAGCACTTGCCCCTACAGCCCCGCTAGAGGCTACCTGGGGTACCTTTGTCTGTGTCTATGTAACAGCACTTGCCCCTACAGCCCTGCCAAAGGCTACCTGGGGTAGCTTTGTCAGTGTCTGTGGAACAGCACTTGCCCCTACAACCAGCTAGAGGCTACGTGGGGTAGCTGTGTCTGGATGAATGGGTGGGTGGGTGAGTGGGAGAGTTGGTGAGTGAGATTCTAGTTTTTTACCACAAGAGGGCAGCATTGAGTCGCGAAATAATTTGTGTGGGGGAGTGGTGGTGCAGTGGTTAGCGCACGTTGAGTGTGTGTGGGGAGTGGTGGTGCAGTGGTTAGCGCACTGTGTGTGAGTGGGGAGTGGTGGTGCAGTGGTTAGCGCACTGTGTGTGAGTGGGGAGTGGTGGTGCAGTGGTTATCGCACTCTGTGTGAGTGGGGAGTGGTGGAGCAGTGGTTAGGGCATTGTGTGTCTGAGTGGGGAGTGGTGGTGCAGTGGTTAGCGCACTGTATGTGAGTGGGGAGTGGTGGAGCAGTGGTTAGGGCATTGTGTGTCTGAGTGGGGAGTGGTGGTGCAGTGGTTAGCGCACTGTGTGTGTGAGTGGGGAATGATGGTGCAGTGGTTAGCGCACTGTGTGTGTGTGTGTGGGGAGTGATGGTGGTGGTGGTGTTGTAAACATCGCTAGAACTGGGAGAGAGACAAAGGCGGTCGGGCGTGGTGGTGGTGGTGGCCACCCACTCCCTCTGTGTGTGTAGCCACAGTGACGGTAGCCTTCATAGGTGCTATTGCTCAAAGCACTTGCCCCTACAACCAGAAAGATTCTACCTGGGGTAGCTTTGTCTGTGTCTCTGTGACAACATTTGCCCCGACAACCAGCTAGAGGCTACCTGGGGTAGCTTTGTCTATGTATGTTTTGACAGCACTTGCCCCTACAGCACTGCTAGAATTTATCTGGGTTAGCTTTTTTGTATCTGTGTGGCAGCAATTGCCCCTACAGCCCAGCGAGAGGCTACCTAAGGTAGCTTTGTCTGTGTTTGTGTAACAGCACTTGCCCCTATAGCCCTGCTAGAGGCTACCTGGTGTAGCTTTGTCTGTGTTTGTGTAACAGCACTTGCCCCTACAGCATTGCTAGAGGGTACCTAGGGTAGATTTGTCTGTGTCTTTGTATGAGAGCACTTGCCCCGACAGCACCGCTAGAGGCTACCTGGGGTAGCTTTGTCTATGTATGTTTTTACAGCACTTGCCCCGACAGCCCTGCTAGAATTTATCTGGGTTAGCTTTGTTTGTATCTGTGTGAGAGCACTTGCCCCTACAGCCCCGCTAGAGGCTACCTGGGGTACCTTTGTCTGTGTCTATGTAACAGCACTTGCCCCTACAGCCCTGCCAAAGGCTACCTGGGGTAGCTTTGTCAGTGTCTGTGGAACACCACTTGCCCCTACAACCAGCTAGAGGCTACGTGGGGTAGCTTTGTCTGGATGAATGGGTGGGTGGGTGAGTGGTAGAGTTGGTGAGTGAGATTCTAGTTTTTTACCACAAGAGGGCAGCATTGAGTCGCGAAATAATTTGTGTGGGGGAGTGGTGGTGCAGTGGTTAGCGCACATTGAGTGTGTGTGGGGAGTGGTGGTGCAGTGGTTAGCGCACTGTGTGTGAGTGGGGAGTGGTGGTGCAGTGGTTAGCGCACTGTGTGTGAGTGGGGAGTGGTGGTGCAGTGGTTATCGCACTCTGTGTGAGTGGGGAGTGGTGGAGCAGTGGTTAGGGCATTGTGTGTCTGAGTGGGGAGTGGTGGTGCAGTGGTTAGCGCACTGTGTGTGTGAGTGGGGAGTGATGGTGCAGTGGTTAGCGCACTGTGTATGTGTGTGTGTGGGGAGTGATGGTGGTGGTGGTGTTGTAAACATCACTAGAACTGGGAGAGAGACAAAGGCGGTCGGGCGTGGTGGTGCTGGCCACCCACTCCCTCTGTGTGTGTACCCACAGTGCCGGTAGCCTTCATAGGTGCTATTGGTCAAAGCACTTGCCCCTACAACCAGAAAGAGTCTACCATGGGGTAGCTTTGTCTGTGTCGCTGTGACAACATTTGCCCCGACAACCAGCTAGAGGCTACCTGGGGTAGCTTTGTCTATGTATGTTTTGACAGCACTTGCCCCTACAGCCCTTATAGAATTTATCTGGGTTAGCTTTATTGTATCTGTGTGGCAGCAATTGCCCCTACACCCCTGCGAGAGGCTACCTAAGGTAGCTTTGTCGGTGTTTGTGTAACAGCACTTGCCCCTATAGCCCTGCTAGAGGCTACCTGGGGTAGCTTTATCTGTGTTTGTGTAACAGCACTTGCCCCTACAGCATTGCTAGAGGGTACCTGGGGTAGCTTTGTCTGTGTCTGTGTATGAGAGCACTTGCCCCTACAGCCCCGCTAGAGGCTATCTGGGGTAGCTTTGTCTATGCATGTTTTGACAGCACTTGCCCCGACAGCCCTGCTAGAGGCTACCTGGGGTAGCTTTGTCTGTGTCTGTGTATGCGTATGAGAGCACTTGCCCCTACAGCCCTGCTAAAGGCTGCCTAGGATAGCTTGTCTGTGTCTTTGTAGCAGCACTTGCCCCTAAGACCTGCTAGAGGCTACCTGGGGTAGCTTTGTCTGTGTGTAACAGCACTTGCCCCTACAGTCCCGCTAGAGGCTCCCTGGGGTACCTTTGTCTGTGTCTATGTAACAGCACTTGCCCCTACAGCCCTGCCAAAGGCAAACTGGGGTAGCTTTGTCAGTGTCTGTGGAACAGCACTTGCTCCCACAGCCAGCTAGAGGCTACCTGGGGTAGCTTCATCTGGATGAGTGGGTGGGTGGTTGAGTGAGGGGGTGAGTTGGTGAGTGAGATTCTTATTTTTACCACAAGAGGGCAGCATTGAGTCGCGAAATAATTTGTGTGGGGGGAGTGGTGGTGTAGTGGTTAGCGCACGTTGAGTGTGTGTGGGGAGTGGTGGTGCAGTGGTTAGCGCACTGTGTGTGAGTGGGGAGTGGTGGTGCAGTGGTTAGCGCACTGTGTGTGAGTGGGGAGTGGTGGTGCAGTGGTTAGCGCACTCTGTGTGAGTGGGGAGTGGTGGAGCAGTGGTTAGGGCATTGTGTGTCTGAGTGGGGAGTGGTGGTGCATTGGTTAGCGCACTGTGTGTGTGAGTGGGGAGTGATGATACAGTGGTTAGCGCACTGTGTGTGTGTGTGGGGAGTGATGGTGGTGTTGTAAACATCGCTAGAACTGGGAGAGAGTCAAAGGCGGTCGGGCGTGGTGGTGCTGGCCACCCACTCCCTCTGTGTGTGTAGCCACAGTGCCGGTAGCCTTCATAGGTGCTATTGCTCAAAGCACTTGCCCCTACAACCAGAAAGAGTCTACCTGGGGTAGCTTTGTCTGTGTTTGTGTAACAGCACTTGCCCCTACAGCATTGCTAGAGGGTACCTGGGGTAGCTTTCTCTGTGTCTGTGTATGAGAGCACTTGCCCCTACAGCCCCGCTAGAGGCTACCTGGGGTAACTTTGTCTATGTATGTTTTGACAGCACTTGCCCCGTCAGCCCTGCTAGAATTTATCTGGGTTAGCTTTGTTTGTATCTGTGTGAGAGCACTTGCCCCTACAGCCCTGCGAGAGGCTACCTAAGGTAGCTTTTTCTGTGTTTGTGTAACAGCACTTGCCCCTACAGCCCTGTTAGAGGCTACCTGGGGTAGCTTTCTCTGTGTGTAACAGCACTAGCCTCTACTGCCGCGCTAGAGGCTACCTGGGGTAGCTTTGTCTGTGTCTATGTAAAAGCACTTGCCCCTACAGCCCTGCCAAAGGCTACCTGGGGTAGCTTTGTCAGTGTCTGTGGAACAGCACTTGCCCCCACAGCCAGCTAGAGGCTACCTGGGGTAGCTTTGTCTGGATGAGTGGGTGGGTGGTTGAGTGAGGGGGTGAGTTGGTGAGTGAGATTCTAGTTTTTACCACAAGAGGGCAGCATTGAGTCGCGACATAATTTGTGTGGGGGGAGTGGTGGTGCAGTGGTTAGCGCACGTTGAGTGTGTGTGGGGAATGGTGGTGCAGTGGTTAGCGCACTGTGTGTGAGTGGGGAGTGGTGGTGCAGTGGTTAGCGCACTGTGTGTGAGTGGGGAGTGATGGAGCAGTGGTTAGGGCAATGTGTGTGTGAGTGGGGAGTGATGGTGCAGTGGTTAGCGCACTGTGTGTGTGTGTGTGGGGAGTGATGGTGGTGTTGTAAACATCGCTAGAACTGGGAGAGAGACAAAGTCGGTCGGGCGTTGTGGTGCTGGCCACCCACTCCCTCTGTGTGTGTAGCCACAGTGACGGTAGCCTTCATAGGTGCTATTGCTCAAAGCACTTGCCCCTACAACCAGAAAGAGTCTACCTGGGGTAGCTTTGTCTGTGTCTCTGTGACAACATTTGCCCCGACAACCAGCTAGAGGCTACCTGGTGTAGTTTTGTCTATGTATGTTTTGACAGCACTTGCCCCTACAGCCCTGCTAGAATTTATCTGGGTTAGTTTTTTTGTATCTGTGTGGCAGCAATTGCCCCTACAGCCCTGCGAGAGGCTACCTAAGGTAGCTTTGTCTGTGTTTGTGTAACAGCACTTGCCCCTAAAGCCCTGCTAGAGGCTACCTGGGGTAGCTTTGTCTGTGTTTGTGTAACAGCACTTGCCCCTACAGCATTGCTAGAGGGTACCTGGGGTAGCTTTGTCTGTGTCTGTGTATGAGAGCACTTGCCCCTACAGCCCCGCTAGAGGCTACCTGGGGTAGCTTTGTCTATGTATGTTTTGACAGCACTTGCCCCGACAGCCCTGCTAGAATTTATCTGGGTTAGCTTTGTATCTGTGTGAGAGCACTTGCCCCTACAGCCCCGCTAGAGGCTACCTGGGGTACCTTTGTCTGTGTCTATGTAACAGCACTTGCCCCTACAGCCCTGCCAAAGGCTACCTGGGGTAGCTTTGTCAGTGTCTGTGGAACAGCACTTGCCCCTACAACCAGCTAGAGGCTACGTGGGGTAGCTTTGTCTGGATGAATGGGTGGGTGGGTGAGTGGGAGAGTTGGTGAGTGAGATTCTAGTTTTTTACCACAAGAGGGCAGCATTGAGTCGCGAAATAATTTGTGTGGGGGAGTGGTGGTGCAGTGGTTAGCGCACGTTGAGTGTGTGTGGGGAGTGGTGGTGCAGTGGTTAGCGCACTGTGTGTGAGTGGGGAGTGGTGGTGCAGTGGTTAGCGCACTGTGTGTGAGTGGGGAGTGGTGGTGCAGTGGTTAGCGCACTCTGTGTGAGTGGGGAGTGGTGGAGCAGTGGTTAGGGCATTGTGTGTCTGAGTGGGGAGTGGTGGTGCAGTGGTTAGCGCACTGTGTGTGTGAGTGGGGAGTGATGGAGCAGTGGTTAGCGCACTGTGTGTGTGTGTGTGTGGGGAGTGATGGTGGTGGTGGTGTTGTAAACATCACTAGAACTGGGAGAGAGACAAAGGCGGTCGGGCGTGGTGGTGCTGGCCACCCACTCCCTCTGTGTGTGTAGCCACAGTGACGGTAGCCTTCATAGGTGCTATTGCTCAAAGCACTTGCCCCTACAACCAGAAAGATTCTACCTGGGGTAGCTTTGTCTGTGTCGCTGTGACAACATTTGCCCCGACAACCAGCTAGAGGCTACCTGGGGTAGCTTTGTCTATGTATGTTTTGACAGCACTTGCCCCTACAGCACTGCTAGAATTTATCTGGGTTAGCTTTTTGTATCTGTGTGGCAGCAATTGCCCCTACAGCCCTGCGAGAGGCTACCCAAGGTAGTTTTGTCTGTGTTTGTGTAACAGCACTTGCCCCTTTTATCCCTCATAGAGGCTACCTGGGGTAGCTTTGTCTGTGTTTGTGTAACAGCACTTGCCCCTACAGCATTGCTAGAGGGTACCTGGGGTAGCTTTGTCTGTGTCTGTGTATGAGAGCACTTGCCCCTACAGCCCCGCTAGAGGCTACCTGGGGTAGCTTTGTCTATGTATGTTTTGACAGCACTTGCCCCGACAGCCCTGCTAGAATTTATCTGGGTTAGCTTTGTTTGTATCTGTGTGAGAGCACTTGCCCCTACAGCCCCGCTAGAGGCTACCTGGGGTACCTTTGTCTGTGTCTATGTAACAGCACTTGCCCCTACAGCCCTGCCAAAGGCTACCTGGGGTAGCTTTGTCAGTGTCTGTGGAACAGCACTTGCCCCTACAACCAGCTAGAGGCTACGTGGGGTAGCTTTGTCTGGATGAATGGGTGGGTGGGTGAGTGGGTGAGTTGGTGAGTGAGATTCTAGTTTTGTACCACAAGAGGGCAGCAGTGAGTCGCGAAATAATTTGTGTGGTAGGAGCGGTGGTGCAGTGGTTAGCGCACGTTGAGTGTGTGTGCGGAGTGGTGGTGCAGTGGTTAGCGCACTGTGTGTGAGTGGGGAGTGGTGGTGCAGTGGTTAGCGCACTGTGTGTGAGTGGGGAGTGGTGGTGCAGTGGTTAGCGCACTGTGTGTGTGTGGGGAGTGGTGGTGCAGTGGTTAGCGCACTGTGTGTGAGTGGGGAGTGGTGGTGCAGTGGTTAGCGCACTGTATGTGAGTGGGGAGTGGTGGAGCAGTGGTTAGGGCATTGTGTGTCTGAGTGGGGAGTGGTGGTGCAGTGGTTAGCGCACTGTGTGTGTGAGTGGGGAATGATGGTGCAGTGGTTAGCGCACTGTGTGTGTGTGTGGGGAGTGATGGTGGTGGTGTTGTAAACATCGCTAGAACTGGGAGAGAGACAAAGGCGGTCGGGCGTGGTGGTGGTGGCCACCCACTCCCTCTGTGTGTGTAGCCACTGTGACGGTAGCCTTCATAGGTGCTATTGCTCAAAGCACTTGTCCCTACAGCCAGAAAGATTCTACCTGGGGTAGCTTTGTCTGTGTCTCTGTGACAACATTTGCCCCGACAACCAGCTAGAGGCTACCTGGGGTAGCTTTGTCTATGTATGTTTTGACAGCACTTGCCCCTACAGCACTGCTAGAATTTATCTGGGTTAGCTTTTTTGTATCTGTGTGGCAGCAATTGCCCCTACAGCCCTGCGAGAGGCTACCCAAGGTAGTTTTGTCTGTGTTTGTGTAACAGCACTTGCCCCTTTTAGCCCTCATAGAGGCTACCTGGGGTAGCTTTGTCTGTGTTTGTGTAACAGCACTTGCCCCTACAGCATTGCTAGAGGGTACCTGGGGTAGCTTTGTCTTTGTCTGTGTATGAGAGCACTTGCCCCTACAGCCCCGCTAGAGGCTACCTGGGGTAGCTTTGTCTATGTATGTTTTGACAGCACTTGCCCCGACAGCCCTGCTAGAATTTATCTGGGTTAGCTTTGTTTGTATCTGTGTGAGAGCACTTGCCCCTACAGCCCCGCTAGAGGCTACCTGGGGTACCTTTGTCTGTGTCTATGTAACAGCACTTGCCCCTACAGCCCTGCCAAAGGCTACCTGGGGTAGCTTTGTCAGTGTTTGTGGAACAGCACTTGCCCCTACAACCAGCTAGAGGATACGTGGGGTAGTTTTGTCTGGATGAATGGGTGGGTGGGTGAGTGGGTGAGTTGGTGAGTGAGATTCTAGTTTTGTACCACAAGAGGGCAGCAGTGAGTCGCGAAATAATTTGTGTGGGAGGAGCGGTGGTGCAGTGGTTAGCGCACGTTGAGTGTGTGTGCGGAGTGGTGGTGCAGTGGTTAGCGCACTGTGTGTGAGTGGGGAGTGGTGGTGCAGTGGTTAGCGCACTGTGTGTGAGTGGGGAGTGGTGGTGCAGTGGTTAGCGCACTGTGTGTGTGTGGGGAGTGGTGGTGCAGTGGTTAGCGCACTGTGTGTGAGTGGGGAGTGGTGGTGCAGTGGTTAGCGCACTGTATGTGAGTGGGGAGTGGTGGAGCAGTGGTTAGGGCATTGTGTGTCTGAGTGGGGAGTGGTGGTGCAGTGGTTAGCGCACTGTGTGTGTGAGTGGGGAATGATGGTGCAGTGGTTAGCGCACTGTGTGTGTGTGTGTGTGGGGAGTGATGGTGGTGGTGGTGTTGTAAACATCGCTAGAACTGGGAGAGAGACAAAGGCGGTCGGGCGTGGTGGTGGTGGCCACCCACTCCCTCTGTGTGTGTAGCCACTGTGACGGTAGCCTTCATAGGTGCTATTGCTCAAAGCACTTGTCCCTACAACCAGAAAGATTCTACCTGGGGTAGCTTTGTCTGTGTCTCTGTGACAACATTTGCCCCGACAACCAGCTAGAGGCTACCTGGGGTAGCTTTGTCTATGTATGTTTTGACAGAACTTGCCCCTACAGCACTGCTAGAATTTATCTGGGTTAGCTTTTTTGTATCTGTGTGGCAGCAATTGCCCCTACAGCCCTGCGAGAGGCTACCTAAGGTAGCTTTGTCTGTGTTTGTGTAACAGCACTTGCCCCTATAGCCCTGCTAGAGGCTACCTGGTGTAGCTTTGTCTGTGTTTGTGTAACAGCACTTGCCCCTACAGCATTGCTAGAGGGTACCTAGGGTAGATTTGTCTGTGTCTGTGTATGAGAGCACTTACCCCTACAGCACCGCTAGAGGCTACCTGGGGTAGCTTTGTCTATGTAACTTTTGACAGCACTTGCCCCGACAGCCCTGCTAGAATTTATCTGGGTTAGCTTTGTTTGTATCTGTGTGAGAGCACTTGCCCCTACAGCCCCGCTAGAGGCTACCTGGGGTACCTTTGTCTGTGTCTATGTAACAGCACTTGCCCCTACAGCCCTGCCAAAGGCTACCTGGGGTAGCTTTGTCAGTGTCTGTGGAACAGCACTTGCCCCTACAACCAGCTAGAGGCTACGTGGGGTACCTTTGTCTGGATGAATGGGTGGGTGGGTGAGTGGGTGAGTTGGTGAGTGAGATTCTAGTTTTTTACCACAAGAGGGCAGCATTGAGTCGCTAAATAATTTGTGTGGGAGCAGCGGTGGTGCAGTGGTTAGCGCACGTTGAGTGTGTGTGCGGAATGGTGGTGCAGTGGTTAACGCACTGTGTGTGAGTGGGGAGTGGTGGTGCAGTGGTTAGCGCAGTGTGTGAGTGGGGAGTGGTGGTGCAGTGGTTAGCACACTGTGTGTGTGTGGGGAGTGGTGGTGCAGTGGTTAGCGCACTGTGTGTGAGTGGGGAGTGGTGGTGCAGTGGTTAGCGCACTGTATGTGAGTGGGGAGTGGTGGAGCAGTGGTTAGGGCATTGTGTGTCTGAGTGGGGAGTGGTGGTGCAGTGGTTAGCGCACTGTGTGTGTGAGTGGGGAATGATGGTGCAGTGGTTAGCGCACTGTGTGTGTGTGTGTGGGGAGTGATGGTGGTGGTGGTGTTGTAAACATCGCTAGAACTGGGAGAGAGACAAAGGCGGTCGGGCGTGGTGGTGGTGGCCACCCACTCCCTCTGTGTGTGTAGCCACAGTGACGGTAGCCTTCATAGGTGCTATTGCTCAAAGCACTTGCCCCTACAACCAGAAAGATTCTACCTGGGGTAGCTTTGTCTGTGTCGCTGTGACAACATTTGCCCCGACAACCAGCTAGAGGCTACCTGGGGTAGCTTTGTCTATGTATGTTTTGACAGCACTTGCCCCTACAGCACTGCTAGAATTTATCTGGGTTAGCTTTTTTGTATCTGTGTGGCAGCAATTGCCCCTACAGCCCAGCGAGAGGCTACCTAAGGTAGCTTTGTCTGTGTTTGTGTAACAGCAATTGCCCCTATAGCCCTGCTAGAGGCTACCTGGTGTAGCTTTGTCTGTGTTTGTGTAACAGCACTTGCCCCTACAGCATTGCTAGAGGGTACCTAGGGTAGATTTGTCTGTGTATGAGAGCACTTGCCCCTACAGCACCGCTAGATGCTACCTGGGGTAGCTTTGTCTATGTATGTTTTTACAGCACTTGCCCCGACAGCCCTGCTAGAATTTATCTGGGTTAGCTTTGTTTGTATCTGTGTGAGAGCACTTGCCCCTACAGCCCCGCTAGAGGCTACCTGGGGTACCTTTGTATGTGTCTATGTAACAGCACTTGCCCATACAGCATTGCTAGAGGGTACCTGGGGTAGATTTGTCTGTGTCTGTGTATGAGAGCACTTGCGCCTACAACCAGCTAGAGGCTACGTGGGGTAGCTTTGTCTGGATGAATGTGTGGGTGGGTGAGTGGGTGAGTTGGTGAGTGAGATTCTAGTTTTGTACCACAAGAGGGCAGCAGTTAGTCGCGAAATAATTTGTGTGGGAGGAGCGGTGGTGCAGTGGTTAGCGCACGTTGAGTGTGCGTGCGGAGTGGTGGTGCAGTGGTTAGCGCACTGTGTGTGAGTGGGGAGTGGTGGTGCAGTGTTTAGCGCACTGTGTGTGAGTGGGGAGTGGTGGTGCAGTGGTTATCGCACTCTGTGTGAGTGGGGAGTGGTGGAGCAGTGGTTAGGGCATTGTGTGTCTGAGTGGGGAGTGGTGGTGCAGTGGTTAGCGCACTGTGTGTGTGAGTGGGGAGTGATGGTGCAGTGGTTAGCGCACTGTGTGTGTGTGTGGGGAGTGATGGTGGTGGTGGTGTTGTAAACATCGCTAGAACTGGGAGAGAGACAAAGGCGGTCGGGCGTGGTGGTGCTGGCCACCCACTCCCTCTGTGTGTGTAGCCACAGTGCCGGTAGCCTTCATAGGTGCTATTGCTCACAGCACTTGCCCCTACAGCCCTGCCAAAGGCTACCTGGGGTAGCTTTGTCAGTGTCTGTGGAACAGCACTTGCCCCTACAACCAGCTAGAGGCTACGTGGGGTAGCTTTGTCTGGATGAATGGGTGGGTGGGTGAGTGGGTGAGTTGGTGAGTGAGATTCTAGTTTTTTACCACAAGAGGGCAGCATTGAGTCGCGAAATAATTTGTGTGGGGGGAGTGGTGGTGCAGTGGTTAGCGCACGTTGAGTGTGTGTGGGGAGTGGTGGTGCAGTGGTTAGCGCACTGTGTGTGAGTGGGAAGTGGTTCGTGCAGTGGTTAGCGCACTGTGTGTGAGTGGGGAGTGGTGGTGCAGTGGTTAGCGCACTCTGTGTGAGTGGGGAGTGGTGGAGCAGTGGTTAGGGCATTGTGTGTCTGAGTGGGGAGTGGTGGTGCAGTGGTTAGCGCACTGTGTGTGTGAGTGGGGAGTGATGGTGCAGTGGTTAGCGCACTGTGTGTGTGTGTGTGGGGAGTGATGGTGGTGGTGGTGTTGTAAACATCACTAGAACTGGGAGAGAGACAAAGGCGGTCGGGCGTGGTGGTGCTGGCCACACACTCCCTCTGTGTGTGTAGCCACAGTGACGGTAGCCTTCATAGGTGCTATTGCTCAAAGCACTTGCCCCTACAACCAGAAAGATTCTACCTGGGGTAGCTTTGTCTGTGTCGCTGTGACAACATTTGCCCCGACAACCAGCTAGAGGCTACCTGGGGTAGCTTTGTCTATGTATGTTTTGACAGCACTTGCCCCTACAGCACTGCTAGAATTTATCTGGGTTAGCTTTTTTGTATCTGTGTGGCAGCAATTGCCCCTACAACCCTGCGAGAGGCTACCCAAGGTAGTTTTGTTTGTGTTTGTGTAACAGCACTTGCCCCTTTTAGCCCTCATAGAGGCTACCTGGGGTAGCTTTGTCTGTGTTTGTGTAACAGCACTTGCCCCTACAGCATTGCTAGAGGGTACCTGGGGTAGCTTTGTCTGTGTCTGTGTATGAGAGCACTTGCCCCTACAGCCCCGCTAGAGGCTACCTGAGGTAGCTTTGTCTATGTATGTTTTGACAGCACTTGCCCCGACAGCCCTGCTAGAATTTATCTGGGTTAGCTTTGTTTGTATCTGTGTGAGAGCACTTGCCCCTACAGCCCCGCTAGAGGCTACCTGGGGTACCTTTGTCTGTGTCTATGTAACAGCACTTGCCCCTACAGCCCTGCCAAAGGCTACCTGGGGTAGCTTTGTCAGTGTCTGTGGAACAGCACTTGCCCCTACAACCAGCTAGAGGCTACGTGGGGTAGCTTTGTCTGGATGAATGGGTGGGTGGGTGAGTTGGTGAGTGAGATTCTAGTTTTGTACCACAAGAGGGCAGCAGTGAGTCGCGAAATAATTTGTGTGGGAGGAGCGGTGGTGCAGTGGTTAGCGCACGTTGAGTGTGTGTGCGGAGTGGTGGTGCAGTGGTTAGCGCACTGTGTGTGAGTGGGGAGTGGTGGTGCAGTGGTTAGCGCACTGTGTGTGAGTGGGGAGTGGTGGTGCAGTGGTTAGCGCACTGTGTGTGTGTGGGGAGTGGTGGTGCAGTGGTTAGCGCACTGTGTGTGAGTGGGGAGTGGTGGTGCAGTGGTTAGCGCACTGTATGTGAGTGGGGAGTGGTGGAGCAGTGGTTAGGGCATTGTGTGTCTGAGTGGGGAGTGGTGGTGCAGTGGTTAGCGCACTGTGTGTGTGAGTGGGGAATGATGGTGCAGTGGTTAGCGCACTGTGTGTGTGTGTGTGGGGAGTGATGGTGGTGGTGTTGTAAACATCGCTAGAACTGGGAGAGAGACAAAGGCGGTCGGGCGTGGTGGTGGTGGCCACCCACTCCCTCTGTGTGTGTAGCCACTGTGACGGTAGCCTTCATAGGTGCTATTGCTCAAAGCACTTGTCCCTACAGCCAGAAAAATTCTACCTGGGGTAGCTTTGTCTGTGTCTCTGTGACAACATTTGCCCCGACAACCAGCTAGAGGCTACCTGGGGTAGCTTTGTCTATGTATGTTTTGACAGCACTTGCCCCTACAGCACTGCTAGAATTTATCTGGGTTAGCTTTTTTGTATCTGTGTGGCAGCAATTGCGCCTACAGCCCTGCGAGAGGCTACCTAAGGTAGCTTTGTCTGTGTTTGTGTAACAGCACTTGCTCCTATAGCCCTGCTAGAGGCTACCTGGTGTAGCTTTGTCTGTGTTTGTGTAACAGCACTTGCCCCTACAGCATTGCTAGAGGGTACCTAGGGTAGATTTGTCTGTGTCTGTGTATGAGAGCACTTGCCCCTACAGCACCGCTAGAGGCTACCTGGGGTAGCTTTGTCTATGTATGTTTTGACAGCACTTGCCCCGACAGCCCTGCTAGAATTTATCTGGGTTAGCTTTGTTTGTATCTGTGTGAGAGCACTTGCCCCTACAGCCCCGCTAGAGGCTACCTGGGGTACCTTTGTCTGTGTCTATGTAACAGCACTTGCCCCTACAGCCCTGCCAAAGGCTACCTGGGGTAGCTTTGTCAGTGTCTGTGGAACAGCACTTGCCCCTACAACCAGCTAGAGGCTACGTGGGGTAGCTTTGTCTGGATGAATGGGTGGGTGGGTGAGTGGGTGAGTTGGTGAGTGAGATTCTAGTTTTTTACCACAAGAGGGCAGCATTGAGTCGCGAAATAATTTGTGTGGGGGGAGTGGTGGTGCAGTGGTTAGCGCACGTTGAGTGTGTGTGGGGAGTGGTGGTGCAGTGGTTAGCGCACTGTGTGTGAGTGGGAAGTGGTTCGTGCAGTGGTTAGCGCACTGTGTGTGAGTGGTGGTGCAGTGGTTAGCGCACTCTGTGTGAGTGGGGAGTGGTGGAGCAGTGGTTAGGGCATTGTGTGTCTGAGTGGGGAGTGGTGGTGCAGTGGTTAGCGCACTGTGTGTGTGAGTGGGGAGTGATGGTGCAGTGGTTAGCGCACTGTGTGTGTGTGTGTGGGGAGTGATGGTGGTGGTGGTGTTGTAAACATCACTAGAACTGGGAGAGAGACAAAGGCGGTCGGGCGTGGTGGTGCTGGCCACCCACTCCCTCTGTGTGTGTAGCCACAGTGACGGTAGCCTTCATAGGTGCTATTGCTCAAAGCACTTGCCCCTACAACCAGAAAGATTCTACCTGGGGTAGCTTTGTCTGTGTCGCTGTGACAACATTTGCCCCGACAACCAGCTAGAGGCTACCTGGGGTAGCTTTGTCTATGTATGTTTTGACAGCACTTGCCCCTACAGCACTGCTAGAATTTATCTGGGTTAGCTTTTTTGTATCTTTGTGGCAGCAATTGCCCCTACAACCCTGCGAGAGGCTACCCAAGGTAGTTTTGTTTGTGTTTGTGTATCAGCACTTGCCCCTTTTAGCCCTCATAGAGGCTACCTGGGGTAGCTTTGTCTGTGTTTGTGTAACAGCACTTGCCCCTACAGCATTGCTAGAGGGTACCTGGGGTAGCTTTGTCTGTGTCTGTGTATGAGAGCACTTGCCCCTACAGCCCCGCTAGAGGCTACCTGGGGTAGCTTTGTCTATGTATGTTTTGACAGCACTTGCCCCGACAGCCCTGCTAGAATTTATCTGGGTTAGCTTTGTTTGTATCTGTGTGAGAGCACTTGCCCCTACAGCCCCGCTAGAGGCTACCTGGGGTACCTTTGTCTGTGTCTATGTAACAGCACTTGCCCCTACAGCCCTGCCAAAGGCTACCTGGGGTAGCTTTGTCAGTGTCTGTGGAACAGCACTTGCCCCTACAACCAGCTAGAGGCTACGTGGGGTAGCTTTGTCTGGATGAATGGGTGGGTGGGTGAGTGGGTGAGTTGGTGAGTGAGATTCTAGTTTTGTACCACAAGAGGGCAGCAGTGAGTCGCGAAATAATTTGTGTGGGAGGAGCGGTGGTGCAGTGGTTAGCGCACGTTGAGTGTGTGTGCGGAGTGGTGGTGCAGTGGTTAGCGCACTGTGTGTGAGTGGGGAGTGGTGGTGCAGTGGTTAGCGCACTGTGTGTGAGTGGGGAGTGGTGGTGCAGTGGTTAGCGCACTGTGTGTGTGTGGGGAGTGGTGGTGCAGTGGTTAGCGCACTGTGTGTGAGTGGGGAGTGGTGGTGCAGTGGTTAGCGCACTGTATGTGAGTGGGGAGTGGTGGAGCAGTGGTTAGGGCATTGTGTGTCTGAGTGGGGAGTGGTGGTGCAGTGGTTAGCGCACTGTGTGTGTGAGTGGGGAATGATGGTGCAGTGGTTAGCGCACTGTGTGTGTGTGTGTGGGGAGTGATGGTGGTGGTGGTGTTGTAAACATCGCTAGAACTGGGAGAGAGACAAAGGCGGTCGGGCGTGGTGGTGGTGGCCACCCACTCCCTCTGTGTGTGTAGCCACTGTGACGGTAGCCTTCATAGGTGCTATTGCTCAAAGCACTTGTCCCTACAACCAGAAAGATTCTACCTGGGGTAGCTTTGTCTGTGTCTCTGTGACAACATTTGCCCCGACAACCAGCTAGAGGCTACCTGGGGTAGCTTTGTCTATGTATGTTTTGACAGCACTTGCCCCTACAGCACTGCTAGAATTTATCTGGGTTAGCTTTTTTGTATCTGTGTGGCAGCAATTGCCCCTACAGCCCTGCGAGAGGCTACCTAAGGTAGCTTTGTCTGTGTTTGTGTAACAGCACTTGCCCCTATAGCCCTGCTAGAGGCTACCTGGTGTAGCTTTGTCTGTGTTTGTGTAACAGCACTTGCCCCTACAGCATTGCTAGAGGGTACCTAGGGTAGATTTGTCTGTGTCTGTGTATGAGAGCACTTGCCCCTACAGCACCGCTAGAGGCTACCTGGGGTAGCTTTGTCTATGTATGTTTTGACAGCACTTGCCCCGACAGCCCTGCTAGAATTTATCTGGGTTAGCTTTGTTTGTATCTGTGTGAGAGCACTTGCCCCTACAGCCCCGCTAGAGGCTACCTGGGGTACCTTTGTCTGTGTCTATGTAACAGCACTTGCCCCTACAGCCCTGCCAAAGGCTACCTGGGGTAGCTTTGTCAGTGTCTGTGGAACAGCACTTGCCCCTACAACCAGCTAGAGGCTACGTGGGGTAGCTTTGTCTGGATGAATGGGTGGGTGGGTGAGTGGGTGAGTTGGTGAGTGAGATTCTAGTTTTGTACCACAAGAGGGCAGCAGTGAGTCGCGAAATAATTTGTGTGGGAGGAGCGGTGGTGCAGTGGTTAGCGCACGTTGAGTGTGTGTGCGGAGTGGTGGTGCAGTGGTTAGCGCACTGTGTGTGAGTGGGGAGTGGTGGTGCAGTGGTTAGCGCACTGTGTGTGAGTGGGGAGTGGCGGTGCAGTGGTTAGCACACTGTGTGTGTGTGGGGAGTGGTGGTGCAGTGGTTAGCGCACTGTGTGTGAGTGGGGAGTGGTGGTGCAGTGGTTAGCGCACTGTATGTGAGTGGGGAGTGGTGGAGCAGTGGTTAGGGCATTGTGTGTCTGAGTGGGGAGTGGTGGTGCAGTGGTTAGCGCACTGTGTGTGTGAGTGGGGAATGATGGTGCAGTGGTTAGCGCACTGTGTGTGTGTGTGTGGGGAGTGATGGTGGTGGTGGTGTTGTAAACATCGCTAGAACTGGGAGAGAGACAAAGGCGGTCGGGCGTGGTGGTGGTGGCCACCCACTCCCTCTGTGTGTGTAGCCACAGTGACGGTAGCCTTCATAGGTGCTATTGCTCAAAGCACTTGCCCCTAAAACCAGAAAGATTCTACCTGGGGTAGCTTTGTCTGTGTCTCTGTGACAACATTTGCCCGGACAACCAGCTAGAGGCTACCTGGGGTAGCTTTGTCTATGTATGTTTTGACAGCACTTGCCCCTACAGCACTGCTAGAATTTATCTGGGTTAGCTTTTTTGTATCTGTGTGGCAGCAATTGCCCCTACAGCCCAGCGAGAGGCTACCTAAGGTAGCTTTGTCTGTGTTTGTGTAACAGCACTTGCCCCTATAGCCCTGCTAGAGGCTACCTGGTGTAGCTTTGTCTGTGTTTGTGTAACAGCACTTGCCCCTACAGCATTGCTAGAGGGTACCTAGGGTAGATTAGTCTGTGTATGAGAGCACTTGCCCCTACAGCACCGCTAGAGGCTACCTGGGGTAGCTTTGTCTATGTATGTTTTTACAGCACTTGCCCCGACAGCCCTGCTAGAATTTATCTGGGTTAGCTTTGTTTGTATCTGTGTGAGAGCACTTGCCCCTACAGCCCCGCTAGAGGCTACCTGGGATACCTTTGTATGTGTCTATGTAACAGCACTTGCCCATACAGCATTGCTAGAATTTATCTGGGTTAGCTTTGTTTGTATCTGTGTGAGAGCACTTGCCCCTACAGCCCCGCTAGAGGCTACCTGGGGTACCTTTGTATGTGTCTATGTAACAGCACTTGCCCATACAGCATTGCTAGAGGGTACCTGGGGTAGATTTGTCTGTGTATGAGAGCACTTGCCCCTACAGCCCCGCTAGAGGCTACCTGGGGTACCTTTGTCTGTGTCTATGTAACAGCACTTGCCCCTACAGCCCTGCCCAAGGCTACCTGGTGTAGCTTTGTCAGTGTCTGTGGCACAGCACTTGCGCCTACAACCAGCTAGAGGCTACGTGGGGTAGCTTTGTCTGGATGAATGGGTGGGTGGGTGAGTGGGTGAGTTGGTGAGTGAGATTCTAGTTTTGTACCACAAGAGGGCAGCAGTTAGTTGCGAAATAATTTGTGTGGGAGGAGCGGTGGTGCAGTGGTTAGCGCACGTTGAGTGTGCGTGCGGAGTGGTGGTGCAGTGGTTAGCGCACTGTGTGTGAGTGGGGAGTGGTGGTGCAGTGGTTAGCGCACTGTGTGTGAGTGGGGAGTGGTGGTGCAGTGTTTAGCGCACTGTGTGTGAGTGGGGAGTGGTGGTGCAGTGGTTATCGCACTCTGTGTGAGTGGGGAGTGGTGGAGCAGTGGTTAGGGCATTGTGTGTCTGAGTGGGGAGTGGTGGTGCAGTGGTTAGCGCACTGTGTGTGTGAGTGGGGAGTGATGGTGCAGTGGTTAGCGCACTGTGTGTGTGTGTGGGGAGTGATGGTGGTGGTGGTGTTGTAAACATCGCTAGAACTGGGAGAGAGACAAAGGCGGTCGGGCGTGGTGGTGCTGGCCACCCACTCCCTCTGTGTGTGTAGCCACAGTGACGGTAGCCTTCATAGGTGCTATTGCTCAAAGCACTTGCCCCTACAACCAGAAAGATTCTACCTGGGGTAGCTTTGTCTGTGTCGCTGTGACAACATTTGCCCCGACAACCAGCTAGAGGCTACCTGGGGTAGCTTTGTCTATGTATGTTTTGACAGCACTTGCCCCTACAGCACTGCTAGAATTTATCTGGGTTAGCTTTTTTGTATCTGTGTGGCAGCAATTGCCCCTAAAGCCCTGCGAGAGGCTACCCAAGGTAGTTTTGTCTGTGTTTGTGTAACAGCACTTGCCCCTTTTAGCCCTCATAGAGGCTACCTGGGGTAGCTTTGTCTGTGTTTGTGTAACAGCACTTGCCCCTACAGCATTGCTAGAGGGTACCTGGGGTAGCTTTCTCTGTGTCTGTGTATGAGAGCACTTGCCCCTACAGCCCCGCTAGAGGCTACCTGGGGTAACTTTGTCTATGTATGTTTTGACAGCACTTGCCCCGTCAGCCCTGCTAGAATTTATCTGGGTTAGCTTTGTTTGTATCTGTGTGAGAGCACTTGCCCCTACAGCCCTGCGAGAGGCTACCTAAGGTAGCTTTTTCTGTGTTTGTGTAACAGCACTTGCCCCTACAGCCCTGTTAGAGGCTACCTGGGGTAGCTTTCTCTGTGTGTAACAGCACTAGCCTCTACTGCCGCGCTAGAGGCTACCTGGGGTAGCTTTGTCTGTGTCTATGTAAAAGCACTTGCCCCTACAGCCCTGCCAAAGGCTACCTGGGGTAGCTTTGTCAGTGTCTGTGGAACAGCACTTGCCCCCACAGCCAGCTAGAGGCTACCTGGGGTAGCTTTGTCTGGATGAGTGGGTGGGTGGTTGAGTGAGGGGGTGAGTTGGTGAGTGAGATTCTAGTTTTTACCACAAGAGGGCAGCATTGAGTCGCGACATAATTTGTGTGGGGGGAGTGGTGGCGCAGTGGTTAGCGCACGTTGAGTGTGTGTGGGGAGTGGTGGTGCAGTGGTTAGCGCACTGTGTGTGAGTGGGGAGTGATGGAGCAGTGGTTAGGGCAATGTGTGTGTGAGTGGGGAGTGATGGTGCAGTGGTTAGCGCACTGTGTGTGTGTGTGTGGGGAGTGATGGTGGTGGTGGTGTTATAAACATCGCTAGAACTGGGAGAGAGACAAAGTCGGTCGGGCGTTGTGGTGCTGGCCACCCACTCCCTCTGTGTGTGTAGCCACAGTGCCAGTAGCCTTCATAGGTGCTATTGCTCAAAGCACTTGCCCCTACAACCAGAAAGAGTCTACCTGGGGTAGCTTTGTCTGAGTCTTTGTGACAACATTTGCCCCGACAACCAGCTAGAGGCTACCTGGTGTAGTTTTGTCTATGTATGTTTTGACAGCACTTGCCCCTACAGCCCTGCTAGAATTTATCTGGGTTAGTTTTTTTGTATCTGTGTGGCAGCAATTGCCCCTACAGCCCTGCGAGAGGCTACCTAAGGTAGCTTTGTCTGTGTTTGTGTAACAGCACTTGCCCCTAAAGCCCTGCTAGAGGCTACCTGGGGTAGCTTTGTCTGTGTTTGTGTAACAGCACTTGCCCCTACAGCATTGCTAGAGGGTACCTGGGGTAGCTTTGTCTGTGTCTGTGTATGAGAGCACTTGCCCCTACAGCCCCGCTAGAGGCTACCTGGGGTAGCTTTGTCTATGTATGTTTTGACAGCACTTGCCCCGACAGCCCTGCTAGAATTTATCTGGGTTAGCTTTGTTTGTATCTGTGTGAGAGCACTTGCCCCTACAGCCCCGCTAGAGGCTACCTGGGGTACCTTTGTCTGTGTCTATGTAACAGCACTTGCCCCTACAGCCCTGCCAAAGGCTACCTGGGGTAGCTTTGTCAGTGTCTGTGGAACAGCACTTGCCCCTACAACCAGCTAGAGGCTACGTGGGGTAGCTTTGTCTGGATGAATGGGTGGGTGGGTGAGTGGGAGAGTTTGTGAGTGAGATTCTAGTTTTTTACCACAAGAGGGCAGCATTGAGTCGCGAAATAATTTGTGTGGGGGAGTGGTGGTGCAGTGGTTAGCGCACGTTGAGTGTGTGTGGGGAGTGGTGGTGCAGTGGTTAGCGCACTGTGTGTGAGTGGGGAGTGGTGGTGCAGTGGTTAGCGCACTGTGTGTGAGTGGGGAGTGGTGGTGCAGTGGTTAGCGCACTCTGTGTGAGTGGGGAGTGGTGGAGCAGTGGTTAGGGCATTGTGTGTCTGAGTGGGGAGTGGTGGTGCAGTGGTTAGCGCACTGTGTGTGTGAGTGGGGAGTGATGGTGCAGTGGTTAGCGCACTGTGTGTGTGTGTGTGTGGGGAGTGATGGTGGTGGTGGTGTTGTAAACATCACTAGAACTGGGAGAGAGACAAAGGCGGTCGGGCGTGGTGGTGCTGGCCACCCACTCCCTCTGTGTGTGTAGCCACAGTGACGGTAGCCTTCATAGGTGCTATTGCTCAAAGCACTTGCCCCTACAACCAGAAAGATTCTACCTGGGGTAGCTTTGTCTGTGTCGCTGTGACAACATTTGCCCCGACAACCAGCTAGAGGCTACCTGGGGTAGCTTTGTCTAAGTATGTTTTGACAGCACTTGCCCCTACAGCACTGCTAGAATTTATCTGGGTTAGCTTTTTTGTATCTGTGTGGCAGCAATTGCCCCTACAGCCCTGCGAGAGGCTACCCAAGGTAGTTTTGTCTGTGTTTGTGTAACAGCACTTGCCCCTTTTAGCCCTCATAGAGGCTACCTGGGGTAGCTTTGTCTGTGTTTGTGTAACAGCACTTGCCCCTACAGCATTGCTAGAGGGTACCTGGGGTAGCTTTGTCTGTGTCTGTGTATGAGAGCACTTGCCCCTACAGCCCCGCTAGAGGCTACCTGGGGTAGCTTTGTCTATGTATGTTTTGACAGCACTTGCCCCGACAGCCCTGCTAGAATTTATCTGGGTTAGCTTTGTTTGTATCTGTGTGAGAGCACTTGCCCCTACAGCCCCGCTAGAGGCTACCTGGGGTACCTTTGTCTGTGTCTATGTAACAGCACTTGCCCCTACAGCCCTGCCAAAGGCTACCGGGGGTAGCTTTGTCAGTGTCTGTGGAACAGCACTTGCCCCTACAACCAGCTAGAGGCTACGTGGGGTAGCTTTGTCTGGATGAATGGGTGGGTGGGTGAGTGGGTGAGTTGGTGAGTGAGATTCTAGTTTTGTACCACAAGAGGGCAGCAGTGAGTCGCGAAATAATTTGTGTGGGAGGAGCGGTGGTGCAGTGGTTAGCGCACGTTGAGTGTGTGTGCGGAGTGGTGGTGCAGTGGTTAGCGCACTGTGTGTGAGTGGGGAGTGGTGGTGCAGTGGTTAGCGCACTGTGTGTGAGTGGGGAGTGGTGGTGCAGTGGTTAGCGCACTGTGTGTGTGTGGGGAGTGGTGGTGCAGTGGTTAGCGCACTGTGTGTGAGTGGGGAGTGGTGGTGCAGTGGTTAGCGCACTGTATGTGAGTGGGGAGTGGTGGAGCAGTGGTTAGGGCATTGTGTGTCTGAGTGGGGAGTGGTGGTGCAGTGGTTAGCGCACTGTGTGTGTGAGTGGGGAATGATGGTGCAGTGGTTAGCGCACTGTGTGTGTGTGTGTGGGGAGTGATGGTGGTGGTGGTGTTGTAAACATCGCTAGAACTGGGAGAGAGACAAAGGCGGTCGGGCGTGGTGGTGGTGGCCACCCACTCCCTCTGTGTGTGTAGCCACTGTGACGGTAGCCTTCATAGGTGCTATTGCTCAAAGCACTTGTCCCTACAACCAGAAAGATTCTACCTGGGGTAGCTTTGTCTGTGTCTCTGTGACAACATTTGCCCCGACAACCAGCTAGAGGCTACCTGGGGTAGCTTTGTCTATGTATGTTTTGACAGCACTTGCCCCTACAGCACTGCTAGAATTTATCTGGGTTAGCTTTTTTGTATCTGTGTGGCAGCAATTGCCCCTACAGCCCTGCGAGAGGCTACCTAAGGTAGCTTTGTCTGTGTTTGTGTAACAGCACTTGCCCCTATAGCCCTGCTAGAGGCTACCTGGTGTAGCTTTGTCTGTGTTTGTGTAACAGCACTTGCCCCTACAGCATTGCTAGAGGGTACCTAGGGTAGATTTGTCTGTGTCTGTGTATGAGAGCACTTGCCCCTACAGCCCCGCTAGAGGCTACCTGGGGTAGCTTTGTCTATGTATGTTTTGACAGCACTTGCCCCGACAGCCCTGCTAGAATTTATCTGGGTTAGCTTTGTTTGTATCTGTGTGAGAGCACTTGCCCCTACAGCCCCGCTAGAGGCTACCTGGGGTACCTTTGTCTGTGTCTATGTAACAGCACTTGCCCCTACAGCCCTGCCAAAGGCTACCTGGGGTAGCTTTGTCAGTGTCTGTGGAACAGCACTTGCCCCTACAACCAGCTAGAGGCTACGTGGGGTAGCTTTGTCTGGATGAATGGGTGGGTGGGTGAGTGGGTGAGTTGGTGAGTGAGATTCTAGTTTTGTACCACAAGAGGGCAGCAGTGAGTCGCGAAATAATTTGTGTGGGAGGAGCGGTGGTGCAGTGGTTAGCGCACGTTGAGTGTGTGTGCGGAGTGGTGGTGCAGTGGTTAGCGCACTGTGTGTGAGTGGGGAGTGGTGGTGCAGTGGTTAGCGCAGTGTGTGAGTGGGGAGTGGTGGTGCAGTGGTTAGCACACTGTGTGTGTGTGGGGAGTGGTGGTGCAGTGGTTAGCGCACTGTGTGTGAGTGGGGAGTGGTGGTGCAGTGGTTAGCGCACTGTGTGTGAGTGGGGAGTGGTGGAGCAGTGGTTAGGGCATTGTGTGTCTGAGTGGGGAGTGGTGGTGCAGTGGTTAGCGCACTGTGTGTGTGAGTGGGGAATGATGGTGCAGTGGTTAGCGCACTGTGTGTGTGTGTGTGGGGAGTGATGGTGGTGGTGGTGTTGTAAACTTCGCTAGAACTGGGAGAGAGACAAAGGCGGTCGGGCGTGGTGGTGGTGGCCACCCACTCCCTCTGTGTGTGTAGCCACAGTGACGGTAGCCTTCATAGGTGCTATTGCTCAAAGCACTTGCCCCTACAACCAGAAAGATTCCACCTGGGGTAGCTTTGTCTGTGTCGCTGTGACAACATTTGCCCCGACAACCAGCTAGAGGCTACCTGGGGTAGCTTTGTCTATGTATGTTTTGACAGCACTTGCCCCTACAGCACTGCTAGAATTTATCTGGGTTAGCTTTTTTGTATCTGTGTGGCAGCAATTGCCCCTACAGCCCTGCGAGAGGCTACCCAAGGTAGTTTTTTCTGTGTTTGTGTAACAGCACTTGCCCCTTTTAGCCCTCATAGAGGCTACCTGGGGTAGCTTTGTCTGTGTTTGTGTAACAGCACTTGCCCCTACAGCATTGCTAGAGGGTACCTGGGGTAGCTTTGTCTGTGTCTGTGTATGAGAGCACTTGCCCCTACAGCCCCGCTAGAGGCTACCTGGGGTAGCTTTGTCTATGTATGTTTTGACAGCACTTGCCCCGACAGCCCTGCTAGAATTTATCTGGGTTAGCTTTGTTTGTATCTGTGTGAGAGCACTTGCCCCTACAGCCCCGCTAGAGGCTACCTGGGGTACCTTTGTCTGTGTCTATGTAACAGCACTTGCCCCTACAGCCCTGCCAAAGGCTACCTGGGGTAGCTTTGTCAGTGTCTGTGGAACAGCACTTGCCCCTACAACCAGCTAGAGGCTACGTGGGGTAGTTTTGTCTGGATGAATGGGTGGGTGGGTGAGTGGGTGAGTTGGTGAGTGAGATTCTAGTTTTGTACCACAAGAGGGCAGCAGTGAGTCGCGAAATAATTTGTGTGGGAGGAGCGGTGGTGCAGTGGTTAGCGCACGTTGAGTGTGTGTGCGGAGTGGTGGTGCAGTGGTTAGCGCACTGTGTGTGAGTGGGGAGTGGTGGTGCAGTGGTTAGCGCACTGTGTGTGAGTGGGGAGTGGTGGTGCAGTGGTTAGCGCACTGTGTGTGTGTGGGGAGTGGTGGTGCAGTGGTTAGCGCACTGTGTGTGAGTGGGGAGTGGTGGTGCAGTGGTTAGCGCACTGTATGTGAGTGGGGAGTGGTGGAGCAGTGGTTAGGGCATTGTGTGTCTGAGTGGGGAGTGGTGGTGCAGTGGTTAGCGCACTGTGTGTGTGAGTGGGGAATGATGGTGCAGTGGTTAGCGCACTGTGTGTGTGTGTGTGGGGAGTGATGTTGGTGGTGGTGTTGTAAACATCGCTAGAACTGGGAGAGAGACAAATGCGGTCGGGCGTGGTGGTGGTGGCCACCCACTCCCTCTGTGTGTGTAGCCACAGTGACGGTAGCCTTCATAGGTGCTATTGCTCAAAGCACTTGTCCCTACAGCCAGAAAGATTCTACCTGGGGTAGCTTTGTCTGTGTCTCTGTGACAACATTTGCCCCGACAACCAGTTAGAGGCTACCTGGGGTAGCTTTGTCTATGTATGTTTTGACAGCACTTGCCCCTACAGCACTGCTAGAATTTATCTGGGTTAGCTTTTTTGTATCTGTGTGGCAGCAATTGCCCCTACAGCCCTGCGAGAGGCTACCTAAGGTAGCTTTGTCTGTGTTTGTGTAACAGCACTTGCCCCTATAGCCCTGCTAGAGGCTACCTGGTGTAGCTTTGTCTGTGTTCGTGTAACAGCACTTGCCCCTACAGCATTGCTAGAGGGTACCTAGGGTAGATTTGTCTGTGTCTGTGTATGAGAGCACTTGCCCCTACAGCACCGCTAGAGGCTACCTGGGGTAGCTTTGTCTATGTATGTTTTGACAGCACTTGCCCCGACAGCCCTGCTAGAATTTATCTGGGTTAGCTTTGTTTGTATCTGTGTGAGAGCACTTGCCCCTACAGCCCCGCTAGAGGCTACCTGGGGTACCTTTGTCTGTGTCTATGTAACAGCACTTGCCCCTACAGCCCTGCCAAAGGCTACCTGGGGTAGCTTTGTCAGTGTCTGTGGAACAGCACTTGCCCCTACAACCAGCTAGAGGCTACGTGGGGTAGCTTTGTCTGGATGAATGGGTGGGTGGGTGAGTGGGTGAGTTGGTGAGTGAGATTCTAGTTTTGTACCACAAGAGGGCAGCAGTGAGTGGCGAAATAATTTGTGTGGGAGGAGCGGTGGTGCAGTGGTTAGCGCACGTTGAGTGTGTGTGGGGAGTGGTGGTGCAGTGGTTAGCGCACTGTGTGTGAGTGGGGAGTGGTGGTGCAGTGGTTAGCGCAGTGTGTGAGTGGGGAGTGGTGGTGCAGTGGTTAGCACACTGTGTGTGTGTGGGGAGTGGTGGTGCAGTGGTTAGCGCACTGTGTGTGAGTGGGGAGTGGTGGTGCAGTGGTTAGCGCACTGTATGTGAGTGGGGAGTGGTGGAGCAGTGGTTAAGGCATTGTGTGTCTGAGTGGGGAGTGGTGGTGCAGTGGTTAGCGCACTGTGTGTGTGAGTGGGGAATGATGGTGCAGTGGTTAGCGCACTGTGTGTGTGTGTGTGGGGAGTGATGGTGGTGGTGGTGTTGTAAACATCGCTAGAACTGGGACAGAGACAAAGGCGGTCGGGCGTGGTGGTGGTGGCCACCCACTCCCTCTGTGTGTGTAGCCACAGTGACGGTAGCCTTCATAGGTGCTATTGCTCAAAGCACTTGCCCCTACAACCAGAAAGATTCTACCTGGGGTAGCTTTGTCTGTGTCTCTGTGACAACATTTGCCCCGACAACCAGCTAGAGGCTACCTGGGGTAGCTTTGTCTATGTATGTTTTGACAGCACTTGCCCCTACAGCACTGCTAGAATTTATCTGGGTTAGCTTTTTTGTATCTGTGTGGCAGCAATTGCCCCTACAGCCCAGCGAGAGGCTACCTAAGGTAGCTTTGTCTGTGTTTGTGTAACAGCACTTGCCCCTATAGCCCTGCTAGAGGCTACCTGGTGTAGCTTTGTCTGTGTTTGTGTAACAGCACTTGCCCCTACAGCATTGCTAGAGGGTACCTAGGGTAGATTTGTCTGTGTATGAGAGCACTTGCCCCTACAGCACCGCTAGAGGCTACCTGGGGTAGCTTTGTCTATGTATGTTTTTACAGCACTTGCCCCGACAGCCCTGCTAGAATTTATCTGGGTTAGCTTTGTTTGTATCTGTGTGAGAGCACTTGCCCCTACAGCCCCGCTAGAGGCTACCTGGGGTACCTTTGTATGTGTCTATGTAACAGCACTTGCCCCTACAGCCCTGCCAAAGGCTACCTGGGGTAGCTTTGTCAGTGTCTGTGGAACAGCACTTGCCCCTACAACCAGCTAGAGGCTACGTGGGGTAGCTTTGTCTGGATGAATGGGTGGGTGGGTGAGTGGGAGAGTTGGTGAGTGAGATTCTAGTTTTGTACCACAAGAGGGCAGCATTGAGTCGCGAAATAATTTGTGTGGGGGAGTGGTGGTGCAGTGGTTAGCGCACGTTGAGTGTGTGTGGGGAGTGGTGGTGCAGTGGTTAGCGCACTTTGTGTGAGTGGGGAGTGGTGGTGCAGTGGTTAGCGCACTGTGTGTGAGTGGGGAGTGGTGGTGCAGTGGTTATCGCACTCTGTGTGAGTGGGGAGTGGTGGAGCAGTGGTTAGGGCATTGTGTGTCTGAGTGGGGAGTGGTGGTGCAGTGGTTAGCGCACTGTGTGTGTGAGTGGGGAGTGATGGTGCAGTGGTTAGCGCACTGTGTGTGTGTGTGTGGGGAGTGATGGTGGTGGTGGTGTTGTAAACATCACTAGAACTGGGAGAGAGACAAAGGCGGTCGGGCGTGGTGGTGCTGGCCACCCACTCCCTCTGTGTGTGTACCCACAGTGCCGGTAGCCTTCATAGGTGCTATTGGTCAAAGCACTTGCCCCTACAACCAGAAAGAGTCTACCATGGGGTAGCTTTGTCTGTGTCGCTGTGACAACATTTGCCCCGACAACCAGCTAGAGGCTACCTGGGGTAGCTTTGTCTATGTATGTTTTGACAGCACTTGCCCCTACAGCCCTTATAGAATTTATCTGGGTTAGCTTTATTGTATCTGTGTGGCAGCAATTGCCCCTACACCCCTGCGAGAGGCTACCTAAGGTAGCTTTGTCTGTGTTTGTGTAACAGCACTTGCCCCTATAGCCCTGCTAGAGGCTACCTGGGGTAGCTTTGTCTGTGTTTTTGTAACAGCACTTGCCCCTACAGCATTGCTAGAGGGTACCTGGGGTAGCTTTGTCTGTGTCTGTGTATGAGAGCACTTGCCCCTACAGCCCCGCTAGAGGCTATCTGGGGTAGCTTTGTCTATGCATGTTTTGACAGCACTTGCCCCGACAGCCCTGCTAGAGGCTACCTGGGGTAGCTTTGTCTGTGTCTGTGTATGCGTATGAGAGCACTTGCCCCTACAGCCCTGCTAAAGGCTGCCTAGGATAGCTTGTCTGTGTCTTTGTAGCAGCACTTGCCCCAAAGACCTGCTAGAGGCTACCTGGGGTAGCTTTGTCTGTGTGTAACAGCACTTGCCCCTACAGCCCCGCTAGAGGCTCCCTGGGGTACCTTTGTCTGTGTCTATGTAACAGCACTTGCCCCTACAGCCCTGCCAAAGGCAAACTGGGGTAGCTTTGTCAGTGTCTGTGGAACAGCACTTGCTCCCACAGCCAGCTAGAGGCTACCTGGGGTAGCTTCATCTGGATGAGTGGGTGGGTGGTTGAGTGAGGGGGTGAGTTGGTGAGTGAGATTCTAGTTTTTACCACAAGAGGGCAGCATTGAGTCGCGAAATAATTTGTGTGGGGGGAGTGGTGGTGCAGTGGTTAGCGCACGTTGAGTGTGTGTGGGGAGTGGTGGTGCAGTGGTTAGCGCACTGTGTGTGAGTGGGGAGTGGTGGTGCAGTGGTTAGCGCACTGTGTGTGAGTGGGGAGTGGTGGTGCAGTGGTTAGCGCACTCTATGTGAGTGGGGAGTGGTGGAGCAGTGGTTAGGGCATTGTGTGTCTGAGTGGGGAGTGGTGGTGCAGTGGTTAGCGCACTGTGTGTGTGAGTGGGGAGTGATGATACAGTGGTTAGCGCACTGTGTGTGTGTGGGGAGTGATGGTGGTGTTGTAAACATCGCTAGAACTGGGAGAGAGTCAAAGGCGGTCGGGCGTGGTGGTGCTGGCCACCCACTCCCTCTGTGTGTGTAGCCACAGTGCCGGTAGCCTTCATAGGTGCTATTGCTCAAAGCACTTGCCCCTACAACCAGAAAGAGTCTACCTGGGGTAGCTTTGTCTGTGTTTGTGTAACAGCACTTGCCCCTACAGCATTGCTAGAGGGTACCTGGGGTAGCTTTCTCTGTGTCTGTGTATGAGAGCACTTGCCCCTACAGCCCCGCTAGAGGCTACCTGGGGTAACTTTGTCTATGTATGTTTTGACAGCACTTGCCCCGTCAGCCCTGCTAGAATTTATCTGGGTTAGCTTTGTTTGTATCTGTGTGAGAGCACTTGCCCCTACAGCCCTGCGAGAGGCTACCTAAGGTAGCTTTTTCTGTGTTTGTGTAACAGCACTTGCCCCTACAGCCCTGTTAGAGGCTACCTGGGGTAGCTTTCTCTGTGTGTAACAGCACTAGCCTCTACTGCCGCGCTAGAGGCTACCTGGGGTAGCTTTGTCTGTGTCTATGTAAAAGCACTTGCCCCTACAGCCCTGCCAAAGGCAAACTGGGGTAGCTTTGTCAGTGTCTGTGGAACAGCACTTGCCCCTACAACCAGCTAGAGGCGACGTGGGGTAGCTTTGTCTGGATGAATGGGTGGGTGGGTGAGTGGGTGAGTTGGTGAGTGAGATTCTAGTTTTTTTCCAGAAGAGGGCAGCATTGAGTCGCGAAATAATTTGTGGGGGGGAGTGGTGGTGCAGTGGTTAGCACACGTTGAGTGTGTGTGGGGAGTGGTGGTGCAGTGGTTAGCGCACTGTGTGTGAGTGGGGAGTGGTGGTGCAGTGGTTAGCGCACTGTGTGTGAGTGGGGATTGGTGGTGCAGTGGTTAGCGCACTCTGTGTGAGTGGGGAGTGGTGGAGCAGTGGTTAGGGCATTGTGTGTCTGAGTGGGGAGTGGTGGTGCAGTGGTTAGCGCACTGTGTGTGTGAGTAGGGAGTGATGGTGCAGTGGTTAGCGCACTGTGTGTGTGTGTGGGGAGTGATGGTGGTGGTGGTGTTGTAAACATCGCTAGAACAGGGAGAGAGACAAAGGCGGTCGGGCGTGGTGGTGCTAGCCACCCACTCCCTCTGTGTGTGTAGCCACAGTGCCGGTAGCCTTCATAGGCGCTATTGTTCACAGCACTTGCCCCTACAGTCCTGCTAAAGGCTACCTGGGCGTAACTTTGTCTGTGTGACAGCACTTGCCCCTACAACCAGAAAGAGTCTACCTGGGGTAGCTTTGTCTGTGTTTGTGTAACAGCACTTGCCCCTACAGCATTGCTAGAAGGTACCTGGGGTAGCTTTGTCTGTGTCTGTGTATTAGAGCACTTGCCCCTACAGCCCCGCTAGAGGCTACCTGGGGTAGCTTTTTCTATGTATGTTTTGACAGCACTTGCCCCGACAGCCCTGCTAGAATTTATCTGGGTTAGCTTTGTTTGTATCTCTGTGAGAGCACTTGCCCCTACAGCCCTGCGAGAGGCTACCTAAGGTAGCTTTGTCTGTGTTTGTGTAACAGCACTTGCCCCTACAGCCCTGCTACAGGCTACCTGCGGTAGCTTTGTCTGTGTTTGTGTAACAGCACTTGCCCCTACAGCCCTGCTAGAGGCTACCTGGGGTAGCTTTCTCTGAGTGTAACAGCACTAGCCTCTACAGCCGCGCTAGAGGCTACCTGAGGTAGCTTTGTCTGTGTCTATGTAAAAGCACTTGCCCCTACAGCCCTGCCAAAGGCTACCTGGGGTAGCTTTGTCAGTGTCTGTGGAGCAGCACTTGCCCCCACAGCCAGCTAGAGGCTACCTGGGGTAGCTTTGTCTGCGTTTGTGTAACAGCACTTGCCCCTACAGCATTGCTAGAGGGTACCTGGGGTAGCTTTGTCTGTGTATGAGAGCACTTGCCCCTACAGCCCCGCTAGAGGCTACCTGGGGTAGCTTTGTCTATGTATGTTTTGAAAGCACTTGCCCCGACAGCTCTGCTAGAATTTATCTGGGTGAGCTTTGTTTGTATCTGTGTGAGAGCACTTGCCCCTACAGCCCCGCGACAGGCTACCTAAGGTAGCTTTGTCTGTGTTTGTGTAACAGCACTTGCCCCTACAGCCCTGCTAGAGGCTACCTGGGGTAGCTTTGTCTGTGTTTGTGTAACAGCACTTGCCCCTACAGCCCTGCTAGAGGCTACCTGGGGTAGCTTTGTCTGTGTCTATGTAAAAGCACTTGCCCCTACCGCCCTGCCAAAGGCTACCTGGGGTAGCTTTGTCTGGATGAGTGGGTGGGTGTTTGAGTGAGGGGGTGAGTTGGTGAGTGAGATTCTAGTTTTTACCACAAGAGGGCAGCATTGAGTCGCGAAATAATTTGTGTGGGGGGAGTGGTGGTGCAGTGGTAAGCGCACGTTGAGTGTGTGTGGGGAGTGGTGGTGCAGTGGTTAGCGCACTGTGTGTGAGTGGGGAGTGGTGGTGCAGTGGTTAGCGCAATGTGTGTGTGTGTGTGTGGGGAGTGATGGTGGTGGTGTTGTAAACATCGATAGAACTGGGAGAGAGACAAAGGCGGTCGGGCGTGGTGGTGCTGGCCACCCACTCCCTCTGTGTGTGTAGCCACAGTGCCGGTAGCCTTCATAGGTGCTATTGCTCAAAGCACTTGCCCCTACAACCAGAAAGAGTCTACCTGGGGTAGCTTTGTCTGTGTCTCTGTGACAACATTTGCCCCGACAACCAGCTAGAGGCTACCTGGGGTAGCTTTGTCTATGTATGTTTTGACAGCACTTGCCCCTACAGCCCTGCTAGAGGCTACCTGGGGTAACTTTGTCAGTGTCTGTGGAACAGCACTTGCTCCCACAGCCAGCTAGAGGCTACCTGGGGTAGCTTCATCTGGATGAGTGGGTGGGTGGTTGAGTGAGGGGGTGAGTTGGTGAGTGAGATTCTTATTTTTACCACAAGAGGGCAGCATTGAGTCGCGAAATAATTTGTGTGGGGGGAGTGGTGGTGCAGTGGTTAGCGCACGTTGAGTGTGTGTGGGGAGTGGTGGTGCAGTGGTTAGCGCACTGTGTGTGAGTGGGGAGTGGTGGTGCAGTGGTTAGCGCACTGTGTGTGAGTGGGGAGTGGTGGTGCAGTGGTTAGCGCACTCTGTGTGAGTGGGGAGTGGTGGAGCAGTGGTTAGGGCATTGTGTGTCTGAGTGGGGAGTGGTGGTGCAGTGGTTAGCGCACTGTGTGTGTGAGTGGGGAGTGATGATACAGTGGTTAGCGCGCTGTGTGTGTGTGTGTGGGGAGTGATTGTGGTGTTGTAAACATCGCTAGAACTGGGAGAGAGTCAAAGGCGATCGGGCGTGGTGGTGCTGGCCACCCACTCTCTCTGTGTGTAGCCACAGTGCCGGTAGCCTTCATAGGTGCTATTGCTCAAAGCACTTGCCCCTACAACCAGAAAGAGTCTACCTGGGGTAGCTTTGTCTGTGTTTGTGTAACAGCACTTGCCCCTACAGCATTGCTAGAGGGTACCTGGGGTAGCTTTCTCTGTGTCTGTGTATGAGAGCACTTGCCCCTACAGCCCCGCTAGAGGCTACCTGGGGTAACTTTGTCTATGTATGTTTTGACAGCACTTGCCCCGTCAGCCCTGCTAGAATTTATCTGGGTTAGCTTTGTATGTATCTGTGTGAGAGCACTTGCCCCTACAGCCCTGCGAGAGGCTACCTAAGGTAGCTTTTTCTGTGTTTGTGTAACAGCACTTGCCCCTACAGCCCTGCTAGAGGCTACCTGGGGTAGCTTTCTCTGTGTGTAACAGCACTAGCCTCTACTGCCGCGCTATAGGCTACCTGGGGTAGCTTTGTCTGTGTCTAAGTAAAAGCACTTGCCCCTACAGCCCTGCCAAAGGCTACCTGGGGTAGCTTTGTCAGTGTCTGTGGAACAGCACTTGCCCCCACAGCCAGCTAGAGGCTACCGGGGTGGCTTTGTCTGGATAAGTGGGTGGGTGGTTGAGTGAGGGGGTGAATTGGTGAGTGAGATTCTAGTTTTTACCACAAGAGGGCAGCATTGAGTCGCGACATAATTTGTGTGGGTGGAGTGGTGGTGCAGTGGTTAGCGCACGTTGAGTGTGTGTGGGGAGTGGTGGTGCAGTGGTTAGCGCACTGTGTGTGAGTGGGGAGTGGTGGTGCAGTGGTTAGCGCACTGTGTGTGAGTGGGGAGTGGTGGAGCAGTGGTTAGGGCAATGTGTGTGTGAGTGGGGAGTGATGGTGCAGTGGTTAGCGCACTGTGTGTGTGTGTGGGGAGTGATAGTGGTGGTGGTGTTGTAAACATCGCTAGAACTGAGAGAGACAAAGTCGGTCGGGCGTTGTGGTGCTGGCCACCCACTCCCTCTGTGTGTGTAGCCACAGTGCCGGTAGCCTTCATAGGTGCTATTGCTCAAAGCACTTGCCCCTACAACCAGAAAGAGTCTACCTGGGGTAGCTTTGTCTGTGTCTCTGTGACAACATTTGCCCCGACAACCAGCTAGAGGCTACCTGGTGTAGCTTTGTCTATGTATGTTTTGACAGCACTTGCCCCTACAGCCCTGCTAGAATTTATCTGGGTTAGCTTTTTTGAATCTGTGTGGCAGCAATTGCCCCTACAGCCCTGCGAGAGGCTACCTAAGGTAGATTTGTCTGTGCTTGTGTAACAGTACTTGCCCCTAAAGCCCTGCTAGAGGCTACCTGGGGTAGCTTTGTCTGTGTTTGTGTAACAGCACTTGCCCCTACAGCATTGCTAGAGGGTACCTGGGGTAGCTTTGTCTGTGTCTGTGTATGAGAGCACTTGCCCCTACAGCCCCGCTAGAGGCTCCATGGGGTACCTTTGTCTGTGTCTATGTAACAGCACTTGCCCCTACAGCTCTGCCAAAGGCTACCTGGGGTAGCTTTGTCAGTGTCTGTGGAACAGCACTTGCCCCTACAACCAGCTAGAGGCTACGTGGGGTAGCTTTGTCTGGATGAATGGGTGGGTGAGTGGGTGAGTTTGTGAGTGAGATTCTAGTTTTTTTACCACAAGAGGGCAGCATTGAGTCACGAAAAAATTTGTGTGGGGGGAGTGGTGGTGCAGTGGTTAGCGCACGTTGAGTGTGTGTGGGGAGTGGTGGTGCAGTGGTTAGCGCACTGTGTGTGAGTGGGGAGTGGTGCTGCAGTGGTTGGCGCACTGTGTGTGAGTGGGGAGTGGTGGTGCAGTGGTTAGCGCACTCTGTGTGAGTGGGGAGTGGTGGAGCAGTGGTTAGGGCATTGTGTGTCTGAGTGGGGAGTGGTGGTGCAGTGGTTAACGCACAGTGTGTGTGAGTGGGGAGTGATGGTACAGTGGTTAGCGCACTGTGTGTGTGTGTGGGAGTGATGGTGGTTGTGTTGTAAACTTCGCTAGAACTGGGAGAGAGACAAAGGCGGTCGGGCGTGGTGGTGCTGGCCACCCACTCCCTCTGTGTGTGTAGCCACAGTGCCGGTAGCCTTCATAGGCGATATTGCTCACAGCACTTGCCCCTACAGTCCTGGTAAAGGCTACCTGGGCGTAACTTGGTCTGTGTGACAGCACTTGCCCCTACAACCAGAAAGAGTCTACCTGGGGTAGCTTTGTCTGTGTCTCTGTGACAACATTTGCCCCGACAACCAGCTAGAGGCTACCTGGTGTAGTTTTGTCTATGTATGTTTTGACAGCACTTGCCCCTACAGCCCTGCTAGAATTTATCTGGGTTAGTTTTTTTGTATCTGTGTGGCAGCAATTGCTCCTACAGCCCTGCGAGAGGCTACCTAAGGTAGCTTTGTCTGTGTTTGTGTAACAGCACTTGCCCCTAAAGCCCTGCTAGAGGCTACCTGGGGTAGCTTTGTCTGTGTTTGTGTAACAGCACTTGCCCCTACAGCATTGCTAGAGGGTACCTGGGGTAGCTTTGTCTGTGTCTGTGTATGAGAGCACTTGCCCCTACAGCCCCGATAGAGGCTACCTGGGGTAGCTTTGTCTATGTATGTTTTGACAGCACTTGCCCCGACAGCTCTGCTAGAATTTATCTGGGTTAGCTTTGTTTGTATCTGTGTGAGAGCACTTGCCCCTACAGACCCGCTAGAGGCTACCTGGGGTACCTTTGTCTGTGTCTATGTAACAGCACTTGCCCCTACAGCCCTGGCAAAGGCTACCTGGGGTTGCTTTGTCAGTGTCTGTGGAACAGCACTTGCCCCTACAACCAGCTAGAGGCTACGTGGGCTAGCTTTGTCTGGATGAATGGGTGGGTGGGTGAGTGGGTGAGTTGGTGAGTGAGATTCTAGTTTTTTACCACAAGAGGGCAGCATTGAGTCGCGAAATAATTTGTGTGGGGGGAGTGGTGGTGCAGTGGTTAGCGCACGTTGAGTGTGTGTGGGGAGTGGTGGTGCAGTGGTTAGCGCACTGTGTGTGAGTGGGGAGTGGTGGTGCAGTGGTTAGCGCACTGTATGTGAGTGGGGAGTGGTGGTGCAGTGGTTAGCGCACTCTGTGTGAGTGGGGAGTGGTGGAGCAGTGGTTAGGGCATTGTGTGTCTGAGTGGGGAGTGGTGGTGCAGTGGTTAGCGCACTGTGTGTGTGAGTGGGGAGTGATGGTGCAGTGGTTAGCGCACTGTGTGTGTGTGTGGGGAGTGATGGTGGTGGTGTTGTAAACATCACTAGAACTGGGAGAGAGACAAAGGCGGTCGGGCGTGGTGGTGCTGGCCACCCACTCCCTCTGTGTGTGTACCCACAGTGCCGGTAGCCTTCATAGGTGCTATTGGTCAAAGCACTTGCCCCTACAACCAGAAAGAGTCTACCATGGGGTAGCTTTGTCTGTCTCGCTGTGACAACATTTGCCCCGACAACCAGCTAGAGGCTACCTGGAGTAGCTTTGTCTATGTATGTTTTGACAGCACTTGCCCCTACAGCCCTTATAGAATTCATCTGGGTTAGCTTTATTGTATCTGTGTGGCAGCAATTGCCCCTACAGCCCTGCGAGAGGCTACCTAAGGTAGCTTTGTCTGTGTTTGTGTAACAGCACTTGCCCCTATAGCCCTGCTAGAGGATACCTGGGGTAGCTTTGTCTGTGTTTGTGTAACAGCACTTGCCCCTACAGCATTGCTAGAGGGTACCTGGGGTAGCTTTGTCTGTGTTTGTGTATGAGAGCACTTGCCCCTACAGCCCCGCTAGAGGCTATCTGGGGTAGCTTTGTCTATGCATGTTTTGACAGCACTTGCCCCGACAGCCCTGCTAGAGGCTACCTGGGGTAGCTTTGTCTGTGTCTGTGTATGCGTATGAGAGCACTTGCCCCTACAGCCCTGCTAAAGGCTGCCTAGAATAGCTTGTCTGTGTCTTTGTAGCAGCACTTGCCCCTAAAACCTGCTAGAGGCTACCTGGGGTAGCTTTGTCTGTGTGTAACAGCACTTGCCCCTACAGCCCCGCTAGAGGCTCCCTGGGGTACCTTTGTCTGTGTCTATGTAACAGCACTTGCCCCTACAGCCCTGCCAAAGGCAAACTGGGGTAGCTTTGTCAGTGTCTGTGGAACAGCACTTGCCCCTACAACCAGCTAGAGGCTACGTGGGTAGCTTTGTCTGGATGAATGGGTGGGTGGGTGAGTGGGTGAGTTGGTGAGTGAGATTCTAGTTTTTTTCCAGAAGAGGGCAGCATTGAGTCGCGAAATAATATGTGGGGGGGAGTGGTGGTGCAGTGGTTAGCACACGTTGAGTGTGTGTGGGGAGTGGTGGTGCAGTGGTTAGCGCACTGTGTGTGAGTGGGGAGTGGTGGTGCAGTGGTTAGCGCACTGTGTGTGAGTGGGGATTGGTGGTGCAGTGGTTAGCGCACTCTGTGTGAGTGGGGAGTGGTGGAGCAGTGGTTAGGGCATTGTGTGTCTGAGTGGGGAGTGGTGGTGCAGTGGTTAGCGCACTGTGTGTGTGAGTAGGGAGTGATGGTGCAGTGGTTAGCGCACTGTGTGTGTGTGTGGGGAGTGATGGTGGTGGTGGTGTTGTAAACATCGCTAGAACAGGGAGAGAGACAAAGGCGGTCGGGCGTGGTGGTGCTAGCCACCCACTCCCTCTGTGTGTGTAGCCACAGTGCCGGTAGCCTTCATAGGCGCTATTGTTCACAGCACTTGCCCCTACAGTCCTGCTAAAGGCTACCTGGGCGTAACTTTGTCTGTGTGACAGCACTTGCCCCTACAACCAGAAAGAGTCTACCTGGGGTAGCTTTGTCTGTGTTTGTGTAACAGCACTTGCCCCTACAGCATTGCTAGAGGGTACCTGGGGTAGCTTTGTCTGTGTCTGTGTATTAGAGCACTTGCCCCTACAGCCCCGCTAGAGGCTACCTGGGGTAGCTTTTTCTATGTATGTTTTGACAGCACTTGCCCCGACAGCCCTGCTAGAATTTATCTGGGTTAGCTTTGTTTGTATCTCTGTGAGAGCACTTGCCCCTACAGCCCTGCGAGAGGCTACCTAAGGTAGCTTTGTCTGTGTTTGTGTAACAGCACTTGCCCCTACAGCCCTGCTACAGGCTACCTGCGGTAGCTTTGTCTGTGTTTGTGTAACAGCACTTGCCCCTACAGCCCTGCTAGAGGCTACCTGGGGTAGCTTTCTCTGAGTGTAACAGCACTAGCCTCTACAGCCGCGCTAGAGGCTACCTGGGGTAGCTTTGTCTGTGTCTATGTAAAAGCACGTGCCCCTACAGCCCTGCCAAAGGCTACCTGGGGTAGCTTTGTCAGTGTCTGTGGAGCAGCACTTGCCCCCACAGCCAGCTAGAGGCTACCTGGGGTAGCTTTGTCTGCGTTTGTGTAACAGCACTTGCCCCTACAGCATTGCTAGAGGGTACCTGGGGTAGCTTTGTCTGTGTATGAGAGCACTTGCCCCTACAGCCCCGCTAGAGGCTACCTGGGGTAGCTTTGTCTATGTATGTTTTGAAAGCACTTGCCCCGACAGCTCTGCTAGAATTTATCTGGGTGAGCTTTGTTTGTATCTGTGTGAGAGCACTTGCCCCTACAGCCCCGCGACAGGCTACCTAAGGTAGCTTTGTCTGTGTTTGTGTAACAGCACTTGCCCCTACAGCCCTGCTAGAGGCTACCTGGGGTAGCTTTGTCTGTGTTTGTGTAACAGCACTTGCCCCTACAGCCCTGCTAGAGGCTACCTGGGGTAGCTTTGTCTGTGTCTATGTAAAAGCACTTGCCCCTACCGCCCTGCCAAAGGCTACCTGGGGTAGCTTTGTCAGTGTCTGTGGAACAGCACTTGCCCCCACAGCCAGCTAGAGGCTACCTGGGGTAGCTTTGTCTGGATGAGTGGGTGGGTGTTTAAGTGAGGGGGTGAGTTGGTGAGTGAGATTCTAGTTTTTACCACAAGAGGGCAGCATTGAGTCGCGAAATAATTTGTGTGGGGGGAGTGGTGGTGCAGTGGTAAGCGCACGTTGAGTGTGTGTGGGGAGTGGTGGTGCAGTGGTTAGCGCACTGTGTGTGAGTGGGGAGTGGTGGTGCAGTGGTTAGCGCAATGTGTGTGTGTGTGTGTGGGGAGTGATGGTGGTGGTGTTGTAAACATCGATAGAACTGGGAGAGAGACAAAGGCGGTCGGGCGTGGTGGTGCTGGCCACCCACTCCCTCTGTGTGTGTAGCCACAGTGCCGGTAGCCTTCATAGGTGCTATTGCTCAAAGCACTTGCCCCTACAACCAGAAAGAGTCTACCTGGGGTAGCTTTGTCTGTGTCTCTGTGACAACATTTGCCCCGACAACCAGCTAGAGGCT
Organism: Petromyzon marinus; assembly: GCF_048934315.1. Taxonomy (NCBI): domain Eukaryota; kingdom Metazoa; phylum Chordata; class Hyperoartia; order Petromyzontiformes; family Petromyzontidae; genus Petromyzon; species Petromyzon marinus. The sequence continues at coordinate 82,174 of NW_027422812.1, forward strand.
ACCTGGGGTAGCTTTGTCTATGTATGTTTTGACAGCACTTGCCCCTACAGCCCTGCTAGAGGCTACCTGGGGTAGCTTTGTCAGTGTCTGTGGAACAGCACTTGCTCTCACAGCCAGCTAGAGACTACCTGGGGTAGCTTCATCTGGATGAGTGGGTGGGTGGTTGAGTGAGGGGGTGAGTTGGTGAGTGAGATTCTTATTTTTACCACAAGAGGGCAGCATTGAGTCGCGAAATAATTTGTGTGGGGGGAGTGGTGGTGCAGTGGTTAGCGCACGTTGAGTGTGTGTGGGGAGTGGTGGTGCAGTGGTTAGCGCACTGTGTGTGAGTGGGGAGTGGTGGTGCAGTGGTTAGCGCACTGTGTGTGAGTGGGGAGTGGTGGTGCAGTGGTTAGCGCACTCTGTGTGAGTGGGGAGTGGTGGAGCAGTGGTTAGGGCATTGTGTGTCTGAGTGGGGAGTGGTGGTGCAGTGGTTAGCGCACTGTGTGTGTGAGTGGGGAGTGATGATACAGTGGTTAGCGCGCTGTGTGTGTGTGTGTGGGGAGTGATTGTGGTGTTGTAAACATCGCTAGAACTGGGAGAGAGTCAAAGGCGATCGGGCGTGGTGGTGCTGGCCACCCACTTCCTCTGTGTGTAGCCACAGTGCCGGTAGCCTTCATAGGTGCTATTGCTCAAAGCACTTGCCCCTACAACCATAAAGAGTCTACCTGGGGTAGCTTTGTCTGTGTTTGTGTAACAGCACTTGCCCCTACAGCATTGCTAGAGGGTACCTGGGGTAGCTTTCTCTGTGTCTGTGTATGAGAGCACTTGCCCCTACAGCCCCGCTAGAGGCTACCTGGGGTAACTTTGTCTATGTATGTTTTGACAGCACTTGCCCCGTCAGCCCTGCTAGAATTTATCTGGGTTAGCTTTGTATGTATCTGTGTGAGAGCACTTGCCCCTACAGCCCTGCGAGAGGCTACCTAAGGTAGCTTTTTCTGTGTTTGTGTAACAGCACTTGCCCCTACAGCCCTGCTAGAGGCTACCTGGGGTAGCTTTCTCTGTGTGTAACAGCACTAGCCTCTACTGCCGCGCTATAGGCTACCTGGGGTAGCTTTGTCTGTGTCTAAGTAAAAGCACTTGCCCCTACAGCCCTGCCAAAGGCTACCTGGGGTAGCTTTGTCAGTGTCTGTGGAACAGCACTTGCCCCCACAGCCAGCTAGAGGCTACCTGGGGTAGCTTTGTCTGGATGAGTGGGTGGGTGGTTGAGTGAGGGGGTGAGTTGGTGAGTGAGATTCTAGTTTTTACTACAAGAGGGCAGCATTGAGTCGCGAAATAATTTGTGTGGGGGGAGTGGTGGTGCAGTGGTTAGCGCACGTTGAGTGTGTGTGGGGAGTGGTGGTGCAGTGGTTAGCGCACTGTGTGTGAGTGGGGAGTGGTGGTGCAGTGGTTAGCGCACTGTGTGTGAGTGGGGAGTGGTGGAGCAGTGGTTAGGGCAATGTGTGTGTGAGTGGGGAGTGATGGTGCAGTGGTTAGCGCACTGTGTGTGTGTGTGTGTGGGGAGTGATAGTGGTGGTGGTGTTGTAAACATCGCTAGAACTGAGAGAGACAAAGTCGGTCGGGCGTTGTGGTGCTGGCCACCCACTCCCTCTGTGTGTGTAGCCACAGTGCCGGTAGCCTTCAAAGGTGCTATTGCTCAAAGCACTTGCCCCTACAACCAGAAAGAGTCTACCTGGGGTAGCTTTGTCTGTGTCTCTGTGACAACATTTGCCCCGACAACCAGCTAGAGGCTACCTGGTGTAGCTTTGTCTATGTATGTTTTGACAGCACTTGCCCCTACAGCCCTGCTAGAATTTATCTGGGTTAGCTTTTTTGAATCTGTGTGGCAGCAATTGCCCCTACAGCCCTGCGAGAGGCTACCTAAGGTAGATTTGTCTGTGCTTGTGTAACAGCACTTGCCCCTAAAGCCCTGCTAGAGGCTACCTGGGGTAGCTTTGTCTGTGTTTGTGTAACAGCACTTGCCCCTACAGCATTGCTAGAGCGTACCTGGGGTAGCTTTGTCTGTGTCTGTGTATGAGAGCACTTGCCCCTACAGCCCCGCTAGAGGCTCCATGGGGTACCTTTGTCTGTGTCTATGTAACAGCACTTGCCCCTACAGCTCTGCCAAAGGCTACCTGGGGTAGCTTTGTCAGTGTCTGTGGAACAGCACTTGCCCCTACAACCAGCTAGAGGCTACGTGGGGTAGCTTTGTCTGGATGAATGGGTGGGTGAGTGGGTGAGTTTGTGAGTGAGATTCTAGTTTTTTTACCACAAGAGGGCAGCATTGAGTCACGAAAAAATTTGTGTGGGGGGAGTGGTGGTGCAGTGGTTAGCGCACGTTGAGTGTGTGTGGGGAGTGGTGGTGCAGTGGTTAGCGCACTGTGTGTGAGTGGGGAGTGGTGCTGCAGTGGTTGGCGCACTGTGTGTGAGTGGGGAGTGGTGGTGCAGTGGTTAGCGCACTCTGTGTGAGTGGGGAGTGGTGGAGCAGTGGTTAGGGCATTGTGTGTCTGAGTGGGGAGTGGTGGTGCAGTGGTTAACGCACAGTGTGTGTGAGTGGGGAGTGATGGTACAGTGGTTAGCGCACTGTGTGTGTGTGTGGGAGTGATGGTGGTGGTGTTGTAAACATCGCTAGAACTGGGAGAGAGACAAAGGCGGTCGGGCGTGGTGGTGCTGGCCATCCACTCCCTCTGTGTGTGTAGCCACAGTGCCGGTAGCCTTCATAGGCGATATTGCTCACAGCACTTGCCCCTACAGTCCTGGTAAAGGCTACCTGGGCGTAACTTGGTCTGTGTGACAGCACTTGCCCCTACAACCAGAAAGAGTCTACCTGGGGTAGCTTTGTCTGTGTCTCTGTGACAACATTTGCCCCGACAACCAGCTAGAGGCTACCTGGGGTAGGTTTGTCTATGTATGTTTTGACAGCACTTGCCCCTACAGCCCTGCTAGAATTTATCTGGGTTAGCTTTTTTGTATCTGTGTGGCAGCACTTGCCCCTACAGCCCTGCGAGAGGCTACCTAAGGTAGCTTTGTCTGTGTTTGTGTAACAGCATTTGCTCCTATAGCCCTGCTAGAGGCGACTTGGGGTAGCTTTGTCTGTGTTTGTGTAATAGCACTTGCCCCTACAGCATTGCTAGAGGGTACCTGGGGTAGCTTTGTCTGTGTCTGTGTATGAGAGCACTTGCCCCTACAGCCCCGCTAGAGACTACCTGGGGTAGCTTTGTCTATGTATGTTTTGACAGCACTTGCCCCGACAGCCCTGCTAGAATTTATCTGGGTTAGCTTTGTTTGTATCTCTGTGAGAGCACTTGCCCCTACAGCCCTGCGAGAGGCTACCTAAGGTAGCTTTGTCTGTGTTTGTGTAACAGCACTTGCCCCTACAGCCCTGTTAGAGGCTACCTGGGGTAGCTTTGTATGTGTCTGTGTAACAGCACTTGCCCCCACAGCCAGCTAGATGCTACCTGGGGTAGCTTTGTCTGGATGAGTGGGTGGGTGGTTGAGTGAGGGGTTGAGTTGGTGAGTGAGATTCTAATTTTTACCACAAGAGGGCAGCATTGAGTCGCGAAATAATTTGTGTGGGGGGAGTGGTGGTGCAGTGGGTAGCACACGTTGAGTGTGTGTGGGGAGTGGTGGTGCAGTGGTTAGCGCACTGTGTGTGAGTGGGGAGTGGTGGTGCAGTGGTTAGCGCACTGTGTGTGAGTGGGGAGTGGTGGAGCAGTGGTTAGGGCATTGTGTGTCTGAGTGGGGAGTGGTGGTGCAGTGGTTAGCGCACTGTGTGTGTGAGTAGGGAGTGATGGTGCAGTGGTTAGCGCACTGTGTGTGTGTGTGGGGAGTGATGGTGGTGGTGTTGTAAACATCGCTAGAACTGGGAGAGAGACAAAGGCGGTCGGGCGTGGTGGTGCTGGTCACCCACTCCCTCTGTGTGTGTAGCCACAGTGCCGGTAGCCTTCATAGGTGCTATTGCTCAAAGCACTTGCCCCTACAACCAGAAAGATTCTACCTGGGGTAGCTTTGTCTGTGTCTCTGTGACAACATTTGCCCCGACAACCAGCTAGAGGCTACCTGGGGTAGCTTTGTCTATGTATGTTTTGACAGCACTTGCCCCTACAGCCCTGCTAGAATTTATCTGGGTTAGCTTTTTTGTATCTGTGTGGCAGCACTTGCCCCTACAGCCCTGCGAGAGGCTATCTAAGGTAGCTTTGTCTGTGTTTTTGTAACAGCACTTGCCCCTACAGCATTGCTAGAGGCTACATGGGGTAGCTTTGTCTGTGTTTGTGTAACAGCACTTGCCCCTACAGCATTGCTAGAGGGTACCTGGGGTAGCTTTGTCTGTGTCTGTGTATGAGAGCACTTGCCTCTACAGCCCCGCTAGAGGCTACCTGGGGTAGCTTTGTCTATGTATGTTTTGACAGCACCTGCCCCGACAGCCCTGCTAGAATTTATCTGGGTTAGCTTTGTTTGTATCTGTGTGAGAGCACTTACCCCACAGCCCTGCGAGAGGCTACGTAAGGTAGCTTTGTATGTGTTTGTGTAACAGCACTTGCCCCTACAGCCCTGCTAGAGGCTACCTGGGGTAGCTTTGTATGTGCTTGTGTAACAGCACTTGCCCCTACAGCCCTGCTAGAGGCTACCTGGGGTAGCTTTCTCTGATAGTAACAGCACTAGCCTCTACAGCCGCGCTAGAGGCTACCTGGGCTACCTTGTCTGTGTCTATGTAAAAGCACTTGCCCCTACACCCCTGCCAAAGGCTACCTGATTGGGCCCAACCGATGACGTCACCTCACAGCTTCTGCCTCCTCTCAGACACCCCCCGGCGCCTCTGCAGCCCCCGGCAACAGTCCCAGCCAATCACCGCCGTCGCTTCTCGTCTACCTTTGATTGGGCCCAACCGATGACGTCACCTCACAGCTTCTGCCTCCTCTCAGACACCCCCCGGCGCCTCTGCAGCCCCCGGCAACAGTCCCAGCCAATCACCGTTCGCGCCACGGGCAGCGATTTGTCACTGGGTAAACAGCGGGAGGGGGGCGGGGGCGGCGGCGCGGGTGGGGGGGATGACGAGCCTCCCCCCCCCACCACCCCCCAACGGCCGGGGGCGTTCGATTGGATGCGCAGGATGACGTCAGATGATCCGGGTACTAACGGGTTTTTGTTGCCATATAAGGGAGTGGGGGCGGAGCAAAAAAAAATTCTGCGGAGTCGTCATTCAGGAACGTCGGCACGAAGTTCAGGCGGCCTCAGCCGTCCTCAACATTCCGCGTGAGGTTCGCAGGGTGGAGTTCAGGGCGAGCCTTTCCCCCCCCCCCAAGCCCCATCGGGCAGCGTAAAGAAGAGGTGAGTGGATACCGGTACCTTAGGTAGCCTCTCGCAGGGCTGTAGGGGCAAGTGCTGCCACACAGATACAAAAAAGCTAACCCAGATAAATTCTAGCAGGGCTGTAGGGGCAAGTGCTGTCAAAACATACATAGACAAACCTACCCCAGGTAGCCTCTAGCTGGTTGTCGGGGCAAATGTTGTCACAGAGACACAGACAAAGCTACCCCAGGTAGACTCTTTCTGGTTGTAGGGGCAAGTGCTGTGAGCAATAGCGCCTATGAAGGCTACCGGCACTGTGGCTACACACACAGAGGGAGTGGGTGGCCAGCACCACCACGCCCGACCGCCTTTGTCTCTCTCCCAGTTCTAGCGATGTTTACAACACCACCACCACCATCACTCCCCACACACACACACAGTGCGCTAACCACTGCACCATCACTCCCCACTCACACACACAGTGCGCTAACCACTGCACCACCACTCCCCACTCAGACACACAATGCCCTAACCACTGCTCCACCACTCCCCACTCACACAGAGTGCGCTAACCACTGCACCACCACTCCCCACTCACACACAGTGCGCTAACCACTGCACCACCACTCCCCACTCACACACAGTGCGCTAACCACTGCACCACCACTCCCCACACACTCAACGTGCGCTAACCACTGCACCACCACTCCCCCCCCACAAATTTTTTCGTGACTCAATGCTTCCCTCTTGTGGTAAAAAACTAGAATTTCACTCACAAACTCACCCACTCACCCACCCATTCATCCAGACAAAGCTACCCCACGTAGCCTCTAGCTGGTTGTAGGGGCAAGTGCTGTTCCACAGACACTGACAAAGCTACCCCAGGTAGCCTTTGGCAGAGCTGTAGGGGCAAGTGCTGTTACATAGACACAGACAAAGGTACCCCATGGAGCCTCTAGCGGGGCTGTAGGGGCAAGTGCTCTCATACACAGACACAGACAAAGCTACCCCAGGTACCCTCTAGCAATGCTATAGGGGCAAGTGCTGTTACACAAACACAGACAAAGCTACCCCAGGTAGCCTCTAGCAGGGCTTTAGGGGCAAGTGCTGTTACACAAGCACAGACAAAGCTACCTTAGGTAGCCTCTCGCAGGGCTGTAGGGGCAATTGCTGCCACACAAATAAAAAAAGCTAACCCAGATAAATTCTAGCAGGGCTGTAGGGGCAAGTGCTGTCAAAACATACATAGACAAAGCTACACCAGGTAGCCTCTAGCTGGTTGTCGGGGCAAATGTTGTCACAGAGACACAGACAAAGCTACCCCAGGTAGACTCTTTCTGGTTGTAGGGGCAAGTGCTTTGAGCAATAGCACCTATGAAGGCTACCGGCACTGTGGCTACACACAAAGGGAGTGGGTGGCCAGCACCACAACGCCCGACCGACTTTGTCTCTCTCCCAGTTCTAGCGATGTTTACAACACCACCACCACCATCACTCCCCACAAACACACACACACAGTGCACTAACCACTGCACCATCACTCCCCACTCACACACACATTGCCCTAACCACTGCTCCACCACTCCCCACTCACACACAGTGCGCTAACCACTGCACCACCACTCCCCACTCACACACAGTGCGCTAACCACTGCACCACCACTCCCCACACACACTCAACGTGCGCTAACCACTGCACCACCACTCCCCCCACACAAATTATGTCGCAACTCAATGCTGCCCTCTTGTGGTAAAAACTAGAATCTCACTCACCAACTCACCCCCTCACTCAACCACCCACCCACTCATCCAGACAAAGCTACCCCAGGTAGCCTCTAGCTGGCTGTGGGGGCAAGTGCTGTTCCACAGACACTGACAAAGCTACCCCAGGTAGCCTTTGGCAGGGCTGTAGGGGCAAGTGCTTTTACATAGACACAGACAAAGCTACCCCAGGTAGCCTCTAGCGCGGCAGTAGAGGCTAGTGCTGTTACACACAGAGAAAGCTACCCCGGGTAGCCTCTAGCAGGGCTGTAGGGGCAAGTGCTGTTACACAAACACAGAAAAAGCTACCTTAGGTAGCCTCTCGCAGGGCTGTAGGGGCAAGTGCTCTCACACAGATATATACAAAGCTAACCCAGATAAATTCTAGCAGGGCTGACGGGGCAAATGCTGTCAAAACATACATAGACAAAGTTACCCCAGGTAGCCTCTAGCGGGGCTGTAGGGGCAAGTGCTCTCATACACAGACACAGAGAAAGCTACCCCAGGTACCCTTTAGCAATGCTGTAGGGGCAAGTGCTGTTACACAAACACAGTGTCTGTGGAACAGCACTTGCCCCTACAACCAGCTAGAGGCTACGTGGGGTAGCTTTGTCTGGATGAATGGGTGGGTGGGTGAGTGGGTGAGTTGGTGGGTGAGATTCTAGTTTTTTACCAGAAGAGGGCAGCATTGAGTCGCGAAATAATTTGTGTGGAGGGAGTGGTGGTGCAGTGGTTAGCACACGTTGAGTGTGTGTGGGGAGTGGTGGTGCAGTGGTTAGCGCACTGTGTGTGAGTGGGGAGTGGTGGTGCAGTGGTTAGCGCACTGTGTGTGAGTGGGGAGTGGTGGTGCAGTGGTTAGCGCACTCTGTGTGAGTGGGGAGTGGTGGAGCAGTGGTTAGGGCATTGTGTGTCTGAGTGGGGAGTGGTGGTGCAGTGGTTAGCGCACTGTGTGTGTGAGTGGGGAGTGATGGTGCAGTGGTTAGCGCACTGTGTGTGTGTGTGGGGAGTGATGGTGGTGGTGGTGTTGTAAACATCACTAGAACTGGGAGAGAGACAAAGGCGGTCGGGCGTGGTGGTGCTGGCCACCCACTCCCTCTGTGTGTGTAGCCACAGTGACGGTAGCCTTCATAGGTGCTATTGCTCAAAGCACTTGCCCCTACAACCAGAAAGATTCTACCTGGGGTAGCTTTGTCTGTGTCGCTGTGACAACATTTGCCCCGACAACCAGCTAGAGGCTACCTGGGGTAGCTTTGTCTATGTATGTTTTGACAGCACTTGCCCCTACAGCCCTGCTAGAATTTATCTGGGTTAGCTTTTTTGTATCTGTGTGGCAGCACTTGCCCCTACAGCCCTGCGAGAGGCTATCTAAGGTAGCTTTGTCTGTGTTTGTGTAACAGCACTTGCCCCTACAGCATTGCTAGAGGCTACATGGGGTAGCTTTGTCTGTGTTTGTGTAACAGCACTTGCCCCTACAGCATTGCTAGAGGGTACCTGGGGTAGCTTTGTCTGTGTCTGTGTATGAGAGCACTTGCCTCTACAGCCCCGCTAGAGGCTACCTGGGGTAGCTTTGTCTATGTATGTTTTGACAGCACCTGCCCCGACAGCCCTGCTAGAATTTATCTGGGTTAGCTTTGTTTGTATCTGTGTGAGAGCACTTACCCCACAGCCCTGCGAGAGGCTACGTAAGGTAGCTTTGTATGTGTTTGTGTAACAGCACTTGCCCCTACAGCCCTGCTAGAGGCTACCTGGGGTAGCTTTGTATGTGTTTGTGTAACAGCACTTGCCCCTACAGCCCTGCTAGAGGCTACCTGGGGTAGCTTTCTCTGAGAGTAACAGCACTAGCCTCTACAGCCGCGCTAGAGGCTACCTGGGCTACCTTGTCTGTGTCTATGTAAAAGCACTTGCCCCTACACCCCTGCCAAAGGCTACCTGATTGGGCCCAACCGATGACGTCACCTCACAGCTTCTGCCTCCTCTCAGACACCCCCCGGCGCCTCTGCAGCCCCCGGCAACAGTCCCAGCCAATCACCGCCGTCACTTCTCGTCTACCTTTGATTGGGCCCAACCGATGACGTCACCTCACAGCTTCTGCCTCCTCTCAGACACCCCCCGGCGCCTCTGCAGCCCCCTGCAACAGTCCCAGCCAATCACCGTTAGCGCCACGGGCAGCGATTTGTCACTGGGTAAACAGCGGGAGGGGGGCGGGGGCGGCGGCGCGGGTGGGGGGGATAACGAGCCTCCCCCCCCACCACCCCCCAACGGCCGGGGGCGTTCGATTGGATGCGCAGGATGACGTCAGATGATCCGGGTACTAACGGGTTTTTGTTGCCATATAAGGGAGTGGGGGCGGAGCAAAAAAAAATTCTGCGGAGCCGTCATTCAGGAACGTCGGCACGAAGTTCAGGCGGCCTCAGCCGTCCTCAACATTCCGCGTGAGATTCGCAGGGTGGAGTTCAGGGCGAGCCTTTCCCCCCCCCCCCAAGCCCCATCGGGCAGCGTAAAGAAGAGGTGAGTGGATACCGGTACCTTAGGTAGCCTCTCGCAGGGCTGTAGGGGCAAGTGCTGCCACACACATACAAAAAAGCTAACCCAGATAAATTCTAGCAGGGCTGTAGGGGCAAGTGCTGTCAAAACATACATAGACAAACCTACCCCAGGTAGCCTCTAGCTGGTTGTCGGGGCAAATGTTGTCACAGAGACACAGACAAAGCTACCCCAGGTAGACTCTTTCTGGTTGTAGGGGCAAGTGCTGTGAGCAATAGCGCCTATGAAGGCTACCGGCACTGTGGCTACACACACAGAGGGAGTGGGTGGCCAGCACCACCACGCCCGACCGCCTTTGTCTCTCTCCCAGTTCTAGCGATGTTTACAACACCACCACCACCATCACTCCCCACACACACACACAGTGCGCTAACCACTGCACCATCACTCCCCACTCACACACACAGTGCGCTAACCACTGCACCACCACTCCCCACTCAGACACACAATGCCCTAACCACTGCTCCACCACTCCCCACTCACACAGAGTGCGCTAACCACTGCACCACCACTCCCCACTCACACACAGTGCGCTAACCACTGCACCACCACTCCCCACACACTCAACGTGCGCTAACCACTGCACCACCACTCCCCCCACACAAATTTTTTCGTGACTCAATGCTGCCCTCTTGTGGTAAAAAACTAGAATTTCACTCACAAACTCACCCACTCACCCACCCATTCATCCAGACAAAGCTACCCCACGTAGCCTCTAGCTGGTTGTAGGGGCAAGTGCTGTTCCACAGACACTGACAAAGCTACCCCAGGTAGCCTTTGGCAGAGCTGTAGGGGCAAGTGCTGTTACATAGACACAGACAAAGGTACCCCATGGAGCCTCCAGCGGGGCTGTAGGGGCAAGTGCTCTCATACACAGACACAGACAAAGCTACCCCAGGTACCCTCTAGCAATGCTATAGGGGCAAGTGCTGTTACACAAACACAGACAAAGCTACCCCAGGTAGCCTCTAGCAGGGCTTTAGGGGCAAGTGCTGTTACACAAGCACAGACAAAGCTACCTTAGGTAGCCTCTCGCAGGGCTGTAGGGGCAATTGCTGCCACACAGATAAAAAAAGCTAACCCAGATAAATTCTAGCAGGGCTGTAGGGGAAAGTGCTGTCAAAACATACATAGACAAAGCTACACCAGGTAGCCTCTAGCTGGTTGTCGGGGCAAATGTTGTCACAGAGACACAGACAAAGCTACCCCAGGTAGACTCTTTCTGGTTGTAGGGGCAAGTGCTTTGAGCAATAGCACCTATGAAGGCTACCGGCACTGTGGCTACACACACAGGGAGTGGGTGGCCAGCACCACAACGCCCGACCGACTTTGTCTCTCTCCCAGTTCTAGCGATGTTTACAACACCACCACCACCATCACTCCCCACACACACACACAGTGCACTAACCACTGCACCATCACTCCCCACTCACACACACATTGCCCTAACCACTGCTCCACCACTCCCCACTCACACACAGTGCGCTAACCACTGCACCACCACTCCCCACTCACACACAGTGCGCTAACCACTGCACCACCACTCCCCACACACACTCAACGTGCGCTAACCACTGCACCACCACTCCCCCCACACAAATTATGTCGCGACTCAATGCTGCCCTCTTGTGGTAAAAACTAGAATCTCACTCACCAACTCACCCCCTCACTCAACCACCCACCCACTCATCCAGAAAAAGCTACCCCAGGTAGCCTCTAGCTGGCTGTGGGGGCAAGTGCTGTTCCACAGACACTGACAAAGCTACCCCAGGTAGCCTTTGGCAGGGCTGTAGGGGCAAGGGCTTTTACATAGACACAGACAAAGCTACCCCAGGTAGCCTCTAGCGCGGCAGTAGAGGCTAGTGCTGTTACACACAGAGAAAGCTACCCCGGGTAGCCTCTAGCAGGGCTGTAGGGGCAAGTGCTGTTACACAAACACAGAAAAAGCTACCTTAGGTAGCCTCTCGCAGGGCTGTAGGGGCAAGTGCTCTCACACAGATACATACAAAGCTAACCCAGATAAATTCTAGCAGGGGTGACGGGGCAAATGCTGTCAAAACATACATAGACAAAGTTACCCCAGGTAGCCTCTAGCGGGGCTGTAGGGGCAAGTGCTCTCATACACAGACACAGAGAAAGCTACCCCAGGTACCCTTTAGCAATGCTGTAGGGGCAAGTGCTGTTACACAAACACAGACAAAGCTTCCCCAGGTAGACTCTTTCTGGTTGTAGGGGCAAGTGCTTTGAGCAATAGCACCTATGAAGGCTACCGGCACTGTGGCTACACACACAGAGGGAGTGGGTGGCCAGCACCACCACGCCCGACCGCCTTTGACTCTCTCCCAGTTCTAGCGATGTTTACAACACCACCGTCACTCCCCACACACACACACAGTGCGCTAACCACTGTATCATCACTCCCCACTCACACACACAGTGCGCTAACCACTGCACCACCACTCCCCATTCAGACACACAATGCGCTAACCACTGCACCACCACTCCCCACTCACACACAGTGCGCTAACCACTGCACCACCACTCCCCACTCACACACAGTGCGCTAACCACTGCACCACCACTCCCCACACACACTCAACGTGCGCTAACCACTGCACCACCACTCCCCCCACACAAATTATTTCGCGACTCAATGCTGCCCTCTTGTGGTAAAAATAAGAATCTCACTCACCAACTCACCCCCTCACTCAACCACCCACCCACTCATCCAGATGAAGCTACCCCAGGTAGCCTCTAGCTGGCTGTGGGAGCAAGTGCTGTTCCACAGACACTAACAAAGCTACCCCAGGTAGCCTCTAGCAGGGCTGTAGGGGCAAGTGCTGTCAAAACATACATAGACAAAGCTACCCCAGGTAGCCTCTAGCTGGTTGTCGGGGCAAATGTTGTCACAGAGACACAGACAAAGCTACCCCAGGTAGACTCTTTCTGGTTGTAGGGGCAAGTGCTTTGAGCAATAGCACCTATGAAGGCTACCGGCACTGTGGCTACACACACAGAGGGAGTGGGTGGCCAGCACCACCACGCCCGACCGCCTTTGTCTCTCTCCCAGTTCTATCGATGTTTACAACACCACCACCACCACCATCACTCCCCACACACACACACATTGCGCTAACCACTGCACCACCACTCCCCACTCACACACAGTGCGCTAACCACTGCACCACCACTCTCCACTCACACATAGTGCGCTAACCACTGCACCACCACTCCCCACACACACTCAACGTGCGCTAACCACTGCACCACCACTCCCCCCACACAAATTATTTCGCGACTCAATGCTGCCCTCTTGTGGTAAAAACTAGAATCTCACTCACCAACTCACCCCCTCACTCAAACACCCACCCACTCATCCAGACAAAGCTACCCCAGGTAGCCTCTAGCTGGCTGTGGGGGCAAGTGCTCTTCCACAGACACTGACAAAGCTACCCCAGGTAGCCTTTGGCAGGGCTGTAGGGGCAAGTGCTTTTACACAAACACAGACAAAGCTACCCCAGGTAGCCTCTAGCAGGGCTGTAGGGGCAAGTGCTGTTACACAAACACAGACAAAGCTACCTTAGGTAGCCTGTCGCGGGGCTGTAGGGGCAAGTGCTCTCATACACAGACACAGACAAAGCTACCCCAGGTACCCTCTAGCAATGCTGTAGGGGCAAGTGCTGTTACACAAACGCAGACAAAGCTACCCCAGGTAGCCTCTAGCTGGCTGTGGGGGCAAGTGCTGCTCCACAGACACTGACAAAGCTACCCCAGGTAGCCTTTGGCAGGGCTGTAGGGGCAAGTGCTTTTACATAGACACAGACAAAGCTACCCCAGGTAGCCTCTAGCGCGGCTGTAGAGGCTAGTGCTGTTACACTCAGAGAAAGCTACCCCAGGTAGCCTCTAGCAGGGCTGTAGGGGCAAGTGCTGTTACACAAACACAGACAAAGCTACCGCAGGTAGCCTCTAGCAGGGCTGTAGGGGCAAGTGCTGTTACACAAACACAGACAAAGCTACCTTAGGTAGCCTCTCGCAGGGCTGTAGGGGCAAGTGCTCTCACAGAGATACAAACAAAGCTAACCCAGATAAATTCTAGCAGGGCTGTCGGGGCAAGTGCTGTCAAAACATACATAGAAAAAGCTACCCCAGGTAGCCTCTAGCGGGGCTGTAGAGGCAAGTGCTCTAATACACAGACACAGACAAAGCTACCCCAGGTACCCTCTAGCAATGCTGTAGGAGCAAGTGCTGTTACACAAACACAGACAAAGCTACCCCAGGTAGACTCTTTCTGGTTGTAGGGGCAAGTGCTGTCACACAGACAAAGTTACGCCCAGGTAGCCTTTAGCAGGACTGTAGGGGCAAGTGCTGTGAACAATAGCGCCTATGAAGGCTACCGGCACTGTGGCTACACACACAGAGGGAGTGGGTGGCTAGCACCACCACGCCCGACCGCCTTTGTCTCTCTCCCTGTTCTAGCGATGTTTACAACACCACCACCACCATCACTCCCCACACACACACACAGTGCGCTAACCACTGCACCATCACTCCCTACTCACACACACAGTGCGCTAACCACTGCACCACCACTCCCCACTCAGACACACAATGCCCTAACCACTGCTCCACCACTCCCCACTCACACAGAGTGCGCTAACCACTGCACCACCACTCCCCACTCACACACAGTGCGCTAACCACTGCACCACCACTCCCCACTCACACACAGTGCGCTAACCACTGCACCACCACTCCCCACTCACACACAGTGCGCTAACCACTGCACCACCACTCCCCACACACACTCAAAGTGTGCTAACCACTGCACCACCACTCCCCCCACACAAATTATTTCGCGACTCAATGCTGCCCTCTTCTGGTAAAAAACTAGAATCTCACTCACCAACTCACCCACTCACCCACCCACCCATTCATCCAGACAAAGCTACCCCACGTAGCCTCTAGCTGGTTGTAGGGGCAAGTGCTGTTCCACAGACACTGAAAAAGCTACCCCAGTTTGCCTTTGGCAGGGCTGTAGGGGCAAGTGCTGTTACATAGACACAGACAAAGGTACCCCAGGGAGCCTCTAGCGGGGCTGTAGGGGCAAGTGCTGTTACACACAGACAAAGCTACCCCAGGTAGCCTCTAGCAGGTTTTAGGGGCAAGTGCTGCTACAAAGACACAGACAAGCTATTCTAGGCAGCCTTTAGCAGGGCTGTAGGGGCAAGTGCTCTCATACGCATACACAGACACAGACAAAGCTACCCCAGGTAGCCTCTAGCAGGGCTGTCGGGGCAAGTGCTGTCAAAACATGCATAGACAAAGCTACCCCAGATAGCCTCTAGCGGGGCTGTAGGGGCAAGTGCTCTCATACACAAACACAGACAAAGCTACCCCAGGTACCCTCTAGCAATGCTGTAGGGGCAAGTGCTGTTACACAAACACAGACAAAGCTACCCCAGGTAGCCTCTAGCAGGGCTATAGGGGCAAGTGCTGTTACACAAACACAGACAAAGCTACCTTAGGTAGCCTCTCGCAGGGCTGTAGGGGCAATTGCTGCCACACAGATACAATAAAGCTAACCCAGATGAATTCTATAAGGGCTGTAGGGGCAAGTGCTGTCAAAACATACATAGACAAAGCTACCCCAGGTAGCCTCTAGCTGGTTGTCGGGGCAAATGTTGTCACAGCGACACAGACAAAGCTACCCCATGGTAGACTCTTTCTGGTTGTAGGGGCAAGTGCTTTGACCAATAGCACCTATGAAGGCTACCGGCACTGTGGGTACACACACAGAGGGAGTGGGTGGCCAGCACCACCACGCCCGACCGCCTTTGTCTCTCTCCCAGTTCTAGTGATGTTTACAACACCACCACCACCATCACTCCCCACACACACACACACAGTGCGCTAACCACTGCACCATCACTCCCCACTCACACACACAGTGCGCTAACCACTGCACCACCACTCCCCACTCAGACACACAATGCCCTAACCACTGCTCCACCACTCCCCACTCACACAGAGTGCGCTAACCACTGCACCACCACTCCCCACTCACACACAGTGCGCTAACCACTGCACCACCACTCCCCACTCACACACAGTGCGCTAACCACTGCACCACCACTCCGCACACACACTCAACGTGCGCTAACCACTGCACCACCGCTCCTCCCACACAAATTATTTCGCGACTCACTGCTGCCCTCTTGTGGTACAAAACTAGAATCTCACTCACCAACTCACCCACTCACCCACCCACCCATTCATCCAGACAAAGCTACCCCAGGTAGCCTCTAGCTGGCTGTGGGGGCAAGTGCTGCTCCACAGACACTGACAAAGCTACCCCAGGTAGCCTTTGGCAGGGCTGTAGGGGCAAGTGCTTTTACATAGACACAGACAAAGCTACCCCAGGTAGCCTCTAGCGCGGCTGTAGAGGCTAGTGCTGTTACACTCAGAGAAAGCTACCCCAGGTAGCCTCTAGCAGGGCTGTAGGGGCAAGTGCTGTTACACAAACACAGAAAAAGCTACTTTAGGTAGCCTCTAGCAGGGCTGTAGGGGCAAGTGCTGTTACACAAACACAGACAAAGCTACCTTAGGTAGCCTCTCGCAGGGCTGTAGGGGCAAGTGCTCTCACAGAGATACAAACAAAGCTAACCCAGATAAATTCTAGCAGGGCTGTCGGGGCAAGTGCTGTCAAAACATACATAGAAAAAGCTACCCCAGGTAGCCTCTAGCGGGGCTGTAGGGGCAAGTGCTCTAATACACAGACACAGACAAAGCTACCCCAGGTACCCTCTAGCAATGCTGTAGGAGCAAGTGCTGTTACACAAACACAGACAAAGCTACCCCAGGTAGACTCTTTCTGGTTGTAGGGGCAAGTGCTGTCACACAGACAAAGTTACGCCCAGGTAGCCTTTAGCAGGACTGTAGGGGCAAGTGCTGTGAACAATAGCGCCTATGAAGGCTACCGGCACTGTGGCTACACACACAGAGGGAGTGGGTGGCTAGCACCACCACGCCCGACCGCCTTTGTCTCTCTCCCTGTTCTAGCGATGTTTACAACACCACCACCACCATCACTCCCCACACACACACACAGTGCGCTAACCACTGCACCATCACTCCCTACTCACACACACAGTGCGCTAACCACTGCACCACCACTCCCCACTCAGACACACAATGCCCTAACCACTGCTCCACCACTCCCCACTCACACAGAGTGCGCTAACCACTGCACCACCACTCCCCACTCACACACAGTGCGCTAACCACTGCACCACCACTCCCCACTCACACACAGTGCGCTAACCACTGCACCACCACTCCCCACTCACACACAGTGCGCTAACCACTGCACCACCACTCCCCACACACACTCAAAGTGTGCTAACCACTGCACCACCACTCCCCCCACACAAATTATTTCGCGACTCAATGCTGCCCTCTTCTGGTAAAAAACTAGAATCTCACTCACCAACTCACCCACTCACCCACCCACCCATTCATCCAGACAAAGCTACCCCACGTAGCCTCTAGCTGGTTGTAGGGGCAAGTGCTGTTCCACAGACACTGAAAAAGCTACCCCAGTTTGCCTTTGGCAGGGCTGTAGGGGCAAGTGCTGTTACATAGACACAGACAAAGGTACCCCAGGGAGCCTCTAGCGGGGCTGTAGGGGCAAGTGCTGTTACACACAGACAAAGCTACCCCAGGTAGCCTCTAGCAGGTTTTAGGGGCAAGTGCTGCTACAAAGACACAGACAAGCTATTCTAGGCAGCCTTTAGCAGGGCTGTAGGGGCAAGTGCTCTCATACGCATACACAGACACAGACAAAGCTACCCCAGGTAGCCTCTAGCAGGGCTGTCGGGGCAAGTGCTGTCAAAACATGCATAGACAAAGCTACCCCAGATAGCCTCTAGCGGGGCTGTAGGGGCAAGTGCTCTCATACACAAACACAGACAAAGCTACCCCAGGTACCCTCTAGCAATGCTGTAGGGGCAAGTGCTGTTACACAAACACAGACAAAGCTACCCCAGGTAGCCTCTAGCAGGGCTATAGGGGCAAGTGCTGTTACACAAACACAGACAAAGCTACCTTAGGTAGCCTCTCGCAGGGCTGTAGGGGCAATTGCTGCCACACAGATACAATAAAGCTAACCCAGATGAATTCTATAAGGGCTGTAGGGGCAAGTGCTGTCAAAACATACATAGACAAAGCTACCCCAGGTAGCCTCTAGCTGGTTGTCGGGGCAAATGTTGTCACAGCGACACAGACAAAGCTACCCCATGGTAGACTCTTTCTGGTTGTAGGGGCAAGTGCTTTGACCAATAGCACCTATGAAGGCTACCGGCACTGTGGGTACACACACAGAGGGAGTGGGTGGCCAGCACCACCACGCCCGACCGCCTTTGTCTCTCTCCCAGTTCTAGTGATGTTTACAACACCACCACCACCATCACTCCCCACACACACACACACAGTGCGCTAACCACTGCACCATCACTCCCCACTCACACACACAGTGCGCTAACCACTGCACCACCACTCCCCACTCAGACACACAATGCCCTAACCACTGCTCCACCACTCCCCACTCACACAGAGTGCGCTAACCACTGCACCACCACTCCCCACTCACACACAGTGCGCTAACCACTGCACCACCACTCCCCACTCACACACAGTGCGCTAACCACTGCACCACCACTCCGCACACACACTCAACGTGCGCTAACCACTGCACCACCGCTCGTCCCACACAAATTATTTCGCGACTCACTGCTGCCCTCTTGTGGTACAAAACTAGAATCTCACTCACCAACTCACCCACTCACCCACCCACCCATTCATCCAGACAAAGCTACCCCAGGTAGCCTCTAGCTGGCTGTGGGGGCAAGTGCTGTTCCACAGACACTGACAAAGCTACCCCACGTAGCCTTTGGCAGGGCTGTAGGGGCAAGTGCTTTTACATAGACACAGACAAAGCTACCCCAGGTAGCCTCTAGCGCGGCAGTAGAAGCTAGTGCTGTTACACACAGAGAAAGCTACCCCAGGTAGCCTCTAGCAGGGCTGTAGGGGCAAGTGCTGTTACACAAACACAGAAAAAGCTACTTTAGGTAGCCTCTCGCAGGGCTGTAGGGGCAAGTGCTCTCACACAGATACAAACAAAGCTAACCCAGATAAATTCTAGCAGGGCTGACGGGGCAAGTGCTGTCAAAACATACATAGACAAAGTTACCCCAGTTAGCCTCTAGCGGGGATGTAGGGGCAAGTGCTCTCATACACAGACACAGAGAAAGCTACCCCAGGTACCCTCTAGCAATGCTGTAGGGGCAAGTGCTGTTACACAAACACAGACAAAGCTACCCCAGGTAGACTCTTTCTGGTTGTAGGGGCAAGTGCTTTGAGCAATAGCACCTATGAAGGCTACCGGCACTGTGGCTACACACACAGAGGGAGTGGGTGGCCAGCACCACCACGCCCGACCGCCTTTGACTCTCTCCCAGTTCTAGCGATGTTTACAACACCACCATCACTCCCCACACACACACAGTGCGCTAACCACTGTATCATCACTCCCCACTCACACACACAGTGCGCTAACCACTGCACCACCACTCCCCACTCACACACAGTGCGCTAACCACTGCACCACCACTTCCCACACACACTCAACGTGCGCTAACCACTGCACCACCACTCCCCCCACACAAATTATTTCGCGACTCAATGCTGCCCTCTTGTGGTAAAAATAAGAATCTCACTCACCAACTCACCCCCTCACTCAACCACCCACCCACTCATCCAGATGAAGCTACCCCAGGTAGCCTCTAGCTGGCTGTGGGAGCAAGTGCTGTTCCACAGACACTGACAAAGCTACCCCAGGTAGCCTCTAGCTGGTTGTCGGGGCAAATGTTGTCACAGAGACACAGACAAAGCTACCCCAGGTAGACTCTTTCTGGTTGTAGGGGCAAGTGCTTTGAGCAATAGCACCTATGAAGGCTACCGGCACTGTGGCTACACACACAGAGGGAGTGGGTGGCCAGCACCACCACGCCCGACCGCCTTTGTCTCTCTCCCAGTTCTATCGATGTTTACAACACCACCACCATCACACCCCACACACACACACACATTGCGCTAACCACTGCACCACCACTCCCCACTCACACACAGTCCGCTAACCACTGCACCACCACTCTCCACTCACAAACAGTGCGCTAACCACTGCACCACCACTCCCCACACACACTCAACGTGCGCTAACCACTGCACCACCACTCCCCCCACACAAATTATTTCGCGACTCAATGCTGCCCTCTTGTGGTAAAAACTA
The DNA here is from genome assembly GCF_048934315.1 of Petromyzon marinus. Taxonomy (NCBI): domain Eukaryota; kingdom Metazoa; phylum Chordata; class Hyperoartia; order Petromyzontiformes; family Petromyzontidae; genus Petromyzon; species Petromyzon marinus. The sequence continues at coordinate 102,128 of NW_027422812.1, forward strand.
GAATCTCACTCACCAACTCACCCCCTCACTCAAACACCCACCCACTCATCCAGACAAAGCTACCCCAGGTAGCCTCTAGCTGGCTGTGGGGGCAAGTGCTGTTCCACAGACACTGACAAAGCTACCCCAGGTAGCCTTTGGCAGGGCTGTAGGGGCAAGTGCTTTTACATAGACACAGACAAAGCTACCCCAGGTAGCCTCTAGCAGGGCTGTAGGGGCAAGGGCTGTTACACAAACACAGACAAAGCTACCCCAGGTAGCCTCTAGCAGGGCTGTAGGGGCAAGTGCTGTTACACAAACACAGACAAAGCTACCTTAGGTAGCCTGTCGCGGGGCTGTAGGGGCAAGTGCTCTCACACAGATACAAACAAAGCTCACCCAGATAAATTCTAGCAGAGCTGTCGGGGCAAGTGCTGTCAAAACATACATAGACAAAGCTACCCCAGGTAGCCTCTAGCGGGGCTGTAGGGGCAAGTGCTCTCATACACAGACACAGACAAAGCTACCCCAGATACCCTCTAGCAATGCTGTAGGGGCAAGTGCTGTTACACAAACGCAGACAAAGCTACCCAGGTAGCCTCTAGCTGGCTGTGGGGGCAAGTGCTGCTCCTCAGACACTGACAAAGCTACCCCAGGTAGCCTTTGGCAGGGCTGTAGGGGCAAGTGCTTTTACATAGACACAGACAAAGCTACCCCAGGTAGCCTCTAGCGCGGCTGTAGAGGCTAGTGCTGTTACACTCAGAGAAAGCTACCCCAGGTAGCCTCTAGCAGGGCTGTAGGGGCAAGTGCTGTTACACAAACACAGACAAAGCTACCGCAGGTAGCCTCTAGCAGGGCTGTAGGGGCAAGTGCTGTTACACAAACACAGACAAAGCTACCTTAGGTAGCCTCTCGCAGGGCTGTAGGGGCAAGTGCTCTCACAGAGATACAAACAAAGCTAACCCAGATAAATTCTAGCAGGGCTGTCGGGGCAAGTGCTGTCAAAACATACATAGAAAAAGCTACCTCAGGTAGCCTCTAGCGGGGCTGTAGGGGCAAGTGCTCTAATACACAGACACAGACAAAGCTACCCCAGGTACCCTCTAGCAATGCTGTAGGGGCAAGTGCTGTTACACAAACACAGACAAAGCTACCCCAGGTAGCCTCTATGAGGGCTAAAAGGGGCAAGTGCTGTTACACAAACACAGACAAAACTACCTTGGGTAGCCTCTCGCAGGGCTGTAGGGGCAATTGCTGCCACACAGATACAAAAAAGCTAACCCAGATAAATTCTAGCAGTGCTGTAGGGGCAAATGCTGTCAAAACATACATAGACAAAGCTACCCCAGGTAGCCTCTAGCTGGTTGTCGGGGCAAATGTTGTCACAGAGACACAGACAAAGCTACCCCAGGTAGAATCTTTCTGGTTGTAGGGGCAAGTGCTTTGAGCAATAGCACCTATGAAGGCTACCGTCACTGTGGCTACACACAGAGGGAGTGGGTGGCTGGCACCACCATGCCCGACCGCCTTTGTCTCTCTCCCAGTTCTAGCCCTGCTAGAGGCTACCTGGGGTAGCTTTGTCTGTGTCTGTGTATGCGTATGAGAGCACTTGCCCCTACAGCCCTGCTAAAGGCTGCCTAGGATAGCTTGTCTGTGTCTTTGTAGCAGCACTTGCCCCTAAAACCTGCTAGAGGCTACCTGGGGTAGCTTTGTCTGTGTGTAACAGCACTTGCCCCTACAGCCCCGCTAGAGGCTCCCTGGGGTACCTTTGTCTGTGTCTATGTAACAGCACTTGCCCCTACAGCCCTGCCAAAGGCAAACTGGGGTAGCTTTGTCAGTGTCTGTGGAACAGCACTTGCCCCTACAACCAGCTAGAGGCTACGTGGGGTAGCTTTGTCTGGATGAATGGGTGGGTGGGTGAGTGGGTGAGTTGGTGGGTGAGATTCTAGTTTTTTACCAGAAGAGGGCAGCATTGAGTCGCGAAATAATTTGTGTGGGGGGAGTGGTGGTGCAGTGGTTAGCACACGTTGAGTGTGTGTGGGGAGTGGTGGTGCAGTGGTTAGCGCACTGTGTGTGAGTGGGGAGTGGTGGTGCAGTGGTTAGCGCACTGTGTGTGAGTGGGGAGTGGTGGTGCAGTGGTTAGCGCACTCTGTGTGAGTGGGGAGTGGTGGGGCAGTGGTTAGGGTATTGTGTGTCTGAGTGGGGAGTGGTGGTGCAGTGGTTAGCGCACTGTGTGTGAGTAGGGAGTGATGGTGCAGTGGTTAGCGCACTGTGTGTGTGTGTGGGGAGTGATGGTGGTGGTGGTGTTGTAATGAGAGCACTTGCCCCTACAGCCCCGCTAGAGGCTATCTGGGGTAGCTTTGTCTATGCATGTTTTGACAGCACTTGCCCCGACAGCCCTGCTAGAGGCTACCTGGGGTAGCTTTGTCTGTGTCTGTGTATGCGTATGAGAGCACTTGCCCCTACAGCCCTGCTAAAGGCTGCCTAGGATAGCTTGTCTGTGTCTTTGTAGCAGCACTTGCCCCTAAAACCTGCTAGAGGCTACCTGGGGTAGCTTTGTCTGTGTGTAACAGCACTTGCCCCTACAGCCCCGCTAGAGGCTCCCTGGGGTACCTTTGTCTGTGTCTATGTAACAGCACTTGCCCCTACAGCCCTGCCAAAGGCAAACTGGGGTAGCTTTGTCAGTGTCTGTGGAACAGCACTTGCCCCTACAACCAGCTAGAGGCTACGTGGGGTAGCTTTGTCTGGATGAATGGGTGGGTGGGTGAGTGGGTGAGTTGGTGAGTGAGATTCTAGTTTTTTACCAGAAGAGGGCAGCATTGAGTCGCGAAATAATTTGTGTGGGGGGAGTGGTGGTGCAGTGGTTAGCACACGTTGAGTGTGTGTGGGGAGTGGTGGTGCAGTGGTTAGCGCACTGTGTGTGAGTGGGGAGTGGTGGTGCAGTGGTTAGCGCACTGTGTGTGAGTGGGGAGTGGTGGTGCAGTGGTTAGCGCACTCTGTGTGAGTGGGGAGTGGTGGAGCAGTGGTTAGGGCATTGTGTGTCTGAGTGGGGAGTGGTGGTGCAGTGGTTAGCGCACTGTGTGTGTGAGTAGGGAGTGATGGTGCAGTGGTTAGCGCACTGTGTGTGTGTGTGGGGAGTGATGGTGGTGGTGGTGTTGTAAACATCGCTAGAACAGGGAGAGAGACAAAGGCGGTCGGGCGTGGTGGTGCTAGCCACCCACTCCCTCTGTGTGTGTAGCCACAGTGCCGGTAGCCTTCATAGGCGCTATTGCTCACAGCACTTGCCCCTACAGTCCTGCTAAAGGCTACCTGGGCGTAACTTTGTCTGTGTGACAGCACTTGCCCCTACAACCAGAAAGAGTCTACCTGGGGTAGCTTTGTCTGTGTTTGTGTAACAGCACTTGCCCCTACAGCATTGCTAGAGGGTACCTGGGGTAGCTTTGTCTGTGTCTGTGTATTAGAGCACTTGCCCCTACAGCCCCGCTAGAGGCTACCTGGGGTAGCTTTTTCTATGTATATTTTGATAGCACTTGCCCCGACAGCCCTGCTAGAATTTATCTGGGTTAGCTTTGTTTGTATCTCTGTGCGAGCACTTGCCCCTACAGCCCTGCGAGAGGCTACCTAAGGTAGCTTTGTCTGTGTTTGTGTAACAGCACTTGCCCCTACAGCCCGGCTAGAGGCTACCTGCGGTAGCTTTGTCTGTGTTTGTGTAACAGCACTTGCCCCTACAGCCCTGCTAGAGGCTACCTGGGGTAGCTTTCTCTGAGTGTAACAGCACTAGCCTCTACAGCCGCGCTAGAGGCTACCTGGGGTAGCTTTGTCTGTGTCTATGTAAAAGCACTTGCCCCTACAGCCCTGCCAAAGGCTACCTGGGGTAGCTTTGTCAGTGTCTGTGGAGCAGCACTTGCCCCCACAGCCAGCTAGAGGCTACCTGGGGTAGCTTTGTCTGCGTTTGTGTAACAGCACTTGCCCCTACAGCATTGCTAGAAGGTACCTGGGGTAGCTTTGTCTGTGTCTGTGTATGAGAGCACTTGCCCCTACAGCCCCGCTAGAGGCTACCTGGGGTAGCTTTGTCTATGTATGTTTTGACAGCACTTGCCCCGACAGCTCTGCTAGAATTTATCTGGGTGAGCTTTGTTTGTATCTGTGTGAGAGCACTTGCCCCTACAGCCCCGCGACAGGCTACCTAAGGTAGCTTTGTCTGTGTTTGTGTAACAGCACTTGCCCCTACAGCCCTGCTAGAGGCTACGTGGGGTAGCTTTGTCTGTGTTTGTGTAACAGCACTTGCCCCTACAGCCCTGCTAGAGGCTACTTGGGGTAGCTTTGTCTGTGTCTATGTAAAAGTACTTGCCCCTACAGCCCTGCCAAAGGCTACCTGGGGTAGCTTTGTCAGTGTCTGTGGAACAGCACTTGCCCCCACAGCCAGCTAGAGGCTACCTGGGGTAGCTTTGTCTGGATGAGTGGGTGGGTGTTTGAGTGAGGGGGTGAGTTGGTGAGTGAGATTCTAGTTTTTACCACAAGAGGGCAGCATTGAGTCGCGAAATAATTTGTGTGGGGGGAGTGGTGGTGCAGTGGTTAGCGCACGTTGAGTGTGTGTGGGGAGTGGTGGTGCAGTGGTTAGCGCACTGTGTGTGAGTGGAGAGTGGTGGTGCAGTGGTTAGCGCACTGTGTGTGAGTGGGGAGTGGTGGTGCAGTGGTTAGCGCAATGTGTGTGTGTGTGTGGCGAGTGATGGTGGTGGTGTTGTAAACATCGCTAGAACTGGGAGAGAGACAAAGGCGGTCGGGCGTGGTGGTGCTGGCCACCCACTCCCTCTGTGTGTGTAGCCACAGTGCCGGTAGCCTTCATAGGTGCTATTGCTCAAAGCACTTGCCCCTACAACCAGAAAGAGTCTACCTGGGGTAGCTTTGTTTGTGTCTCTGTGACAACATTTGCCCCGACAACCAGCTAGAGGCTACCTGGGGTAGCTTTGTCTATGTATGTTTTGACAGCACTTGCCCCTACAGCCCTGCTAGAATTTATCTGGGTTAGCTTTTTTGTATCTGTGTGGCAGCAATTGCCCCTACAGCCCTGCGAGAGGCTACCTAAGGTAGCTTTGTCTGTGTTTGTGTAACAGCACTTGTCCCTACAGCATTGCTAGAGGGTACCTGGGGTAGCTTTGTCTGTGTCTGTGTATGAGAGCACTTGCCCCTACAGCCCCGCTAGAGGCTACCTGGGGTAGCTTTGTCTATGTATGTTTTGACAGCACTTGCCCCGACAGCCCTGATAGAATGTATCTGGGTTAGCTTTGTTTGTATCTGTGTGACAGCACTTGGCCCTACAGCCCTGCGAGAGGCTACCTAAGGTAGCTTTGTCTGTGTTTGTGTAAAAGCACTTGCCCCCTACAGCCGCGCTAAATGGTACCTGGGGTAGCTTTGTCAGTGTCTGTGGAACAGCACTTGCCCCCACAGCCAGCTAGAGGCTACCTGGGGTAGCTTTGTCTGGATGAGTGGGTGGGTGGTTGAGTGAGGGGGTGAGTTGGTGAGTGAGATTCTAGTTTTTACCACAAGAGGGCAGCATTGAGTCGCGAAATAATTTGTGTGGGGGGAGTGGTGGTGCAGTGGTTAGCGCACGTTCAGTGTGTGTGGGGAGTGGTGGTGCAGTGGGTAGCGCACTGTGTGTGAGTGGGGAGTGGTGGTGCAGTGGTTAGCGCACTGTGTGTGAGTGGGGAGTGGTGGTGCAGTGGTTAGCGCACTCTGTGTGAGTGGGGAGTGGTGGAGCAGTGGTTAGGGCATTGTGTGTCTGAGTGGGGAGTGGTGGTGCAGTGGTTAGCGCACTGTGTGTGTGAGTGGGGAGTGATGGTGCAGTGGTTAGCGCACTGTGTGTGTGTGTGGGGAGTGATGGTGGTGGTGGTGTTGTAAACATCGCTAGAACTGGGAGAGAGACAAAGGCGGTCGGGCGTGGTGGTGCTGGCCACCCACTCCCTCTGTGTGTGTTTCCACAGTGCCGGTAGCCTTCATAGGTGCTATTGCTCAAAGCACTTGCCCCTACAACCAGAAAGATTCTACCTGGGGTAGCTTTGTCTGTGTCTCTGTGACAACATTTGCCCCGACAACCAGCTAGAGGCTACCTGGGGTAGGTTTGTCTATGTATGTTTTGACAGCACTTGCCCCTACAGCACTGCTAGAATTTTTCTTGGTTAGCTTTTTTGTATCTGTGTGGCAGCAATTGCCCCTACTGCCCTGCGAGAGGCTACCTAAGGTAGCTTTGTCTGTGTTTTTGTAACAGCACTTGCCCCTATAGCCCTGCTAGAGGCTACATGGGGTAGCTTTTTCTGTGTTTGTGTAACAGCACTTGCCCCTACAGCATTGCTAGAGGGTGCCTGGGGTAGCTTTGTCTGTGTCTGTGTATGAGAGCACTTGCCCCTACAGCCCCGCTAGAGGCTACCTGGGGTAGCTTTGTCTATGTATGTTTTGACAGCACTTGCCCCGACAGCCCTGCTAGAATTTATCTGGGTTAGCTTTGTTTGTAACTGTGTGAGAGCACTTGCCCCACAGCACTGCGAGAGGCTACCTAAGGTAGCTTTGTATGTGTTTGTGTAACAGCACTTGCCCCTACAGCCCTGCTAGAGGCTACCTGGGGTAGCTTTGTATGTGTTTGTGTAACAGCACTTGCCCCTACAGCCCTGCTAGAGGCTACCTGGGGTAGCTTTCTCTGTGTGCAAAAGCACTAGCCTCTACAGCCACGCTAAAGGCTACCTGGGGTAGCTTTGTCTGTGTCTATGTAACAGCACTTGCGCCTACAGCCCTGGCAAAGGCTACCTGGGGTAGCTTTGTCAGTGTTTGTGGAACAGCACTTGCCCCCACAGCCAACTAGCGGCTACCTGGGGTAGCTTTGTCTGGATGAGTGGGTGGGTGGTTGAGTGAGGGGGTGAGTTGGTGAGTGAGATTCTAATTTTGTACCACAAGAGGGCAGCATTGAGTCGCGAAATAATTTGTTTGTGGGGAGTGGTGGTGCAGTGGTTAGCGCACGTTGAGTGTGTGTGGGGAGTGGTGGTGCAGTGGTTAGCGCACTGTGTGTGAGTGGGGAGTGGTGGTGCAGTGGTTAGCGCACTGTGTGTGAGTGGGGAGTGGTGGTGCAGTGGTTAGCGCACTGTGTGTGAGTGGGGAGTGGTGGAGCAGTGGTTAGGGCATTGTGTGTCTGAGTGGGGAGTGGTGGTGCAGTGGTTAGCGCACTGTGTGTGTGAGTGGGGAGTGATGGTGCAGTGGTTAGCGCACTGTGTGTGTGTGGGGAGTGATGGTGGTGGTGGTGTTGTAAACATCGCTAGAACTGGGAGAGAGACAAAGGCGGTCGGGCGTGGTGGTCCTTGCCACCAACTCCCTCTGTGTGTGTAGCCACATTGCCGGTAGCCTTCATAGGCGCTATTGTTCACAGCACTTGCCCCTACAGTCCTGCTAAAGGCTACCTGGGCGTAACTTTGTCTGTGTGACAGAACTTGCCCCTACAACCAGAAAGAGTCTACCTGGGGTAGCTTTGTCTGTGTCTCTGCGACAACATTTGCCCCGACAACCAGCTAGAGGCTACCTGGGGTAGCTTTGTCTATGTATGTTTTGACAGCACTTGCCCCTACAGCCCTGCTAGAATTTATCTGGGTTAGCTTTTTTGTATCTGTGTGGCAGCACTTGCCCCTACAGCCCTGCGAGAGGCTACCTAAGGTAGCTTTGTCTGTGTTTGTGTAACAGCACTTGCCCCTATAGCCCTCCTAGAGGCTACCTGGGGTAGCTTTGTCTGTGTTTGTGTAACTGCACTTGCCCCTACAGCATTGCTAGAGGGTACCTGGGGTAGCTTTGGCTGTGTCTGTGTATGAGAGCACTTTCCCCTACAGCCCCGCTAGAGGCTACCTGGGGTAGCTTTGTCTATGTATGTTTTGACAGCACTTGCCCCGACAGCCCTGCTAGAATTTATCTGCGTTAGCTTTGTTTGTATCTGTGTGAGAGCACTTGCCCCTACAGCCCCGCTAGAGGCTATCTGGGGTACCTTTGTCTGTGTCTATGTAACAGCACTTGTCCCTACAGCCTGCCAAAGGCTACCTGGGGTAGCTTTGTCAGTGTCTGTGGAACAGCACTTGCCCCTCCAACCAGCTAGAGGCTACGTGGGGTAGCTTTGTCTGGATGAATGGGTGGGTGGGTGAGTGGATGAGTTGGTGAGTGAGATTCTACTTTTTTACCACAAGAGGGCAGCATTGAGTCGCGAAATAAGTTGTGTGGGGGGAGTGTTGGTGCAGTGGTTAGCGCACGTTGAGTGTGCGTGTGGGGAGTGGTGGTGCAGCGGTTAGCGCACTGTGTTTGAGTGGGGAGTGGTGGTGCAGTGGTTAGCGCACTGTGTGTGAGTGGGGAGTGGTGGTGCAGTGGTTAGCGCACTCTGTGTGAGTGGGGAGTGGTGGAGCAGTGGTTAGGGCATTGTGTGTCTGAGTGGGGAGTGGTGGCCCAGTGGTTAGCGCACTGTGTGTGTGAGTGGGGAGTGATGGTGCAGTGGTTAGCCGCACTGTGTGTGTGTGTGGGGAGTGATGGTGGTGGTGGTGTTGTAAACATCGCTAGAACTGGGAGAGAGACAAAGGCGGTCGGGCGTGGTGGTGCTGGCCACCCACTCCCTCTGTGTGTGTAGCCACAGTGCCGGTAGCCTTCATAGTCGCTATTGCTCACAGCACTTGCCCCTACAGTCCTGCTATAGGCTACCTGGGCGTAACTTTGTCTGTGTGACAGCACTTGCCCCTACAACCAGAAAGAGTCTACCTGGGGTAGCTTTGTCTGTGTCTCTGTGACAACATTTTCCCCGACAACCAGCTAGAGGCTACCTGGGGTAGGTTTGTCTATGTATGTTTTGACAGCACTTGCCCCTACAGCCCTGCTAGAATTTATCTGGGTTAGCTTTGTTTGTATCTGTGTGAGAGCACTTGCCCCTACAGCCCTGCGAGAGGCTACCTAAGGTAGCTTTGTCTGTGTTTGTGTAACAACACTTGCCCCTATAGCCCTGCTAGAGGCTACCTGGGGTAGCTTTGTCTGTTTGTGTAACAGCACTTGCCCCTACTGCATTGCTAGAGGGTACCTGGGGTAGCTTTGTCTGTGTCTGTGTATGAGAGCACTTGCCCCTACAGCCCCGCTAGAGGCTACCTGGGGTAGCTTTGTCTATGTATGTTTTGACAGCACTTGCCCCGACAGCCCTGCTAGAATTTATCTGGGTTAGCTTTGTTTGTATCTGTGTGAGAGCACTTGCCCCTACAGCCCTGCGAGAGGCTACGTAAGGTAGCTTTGTCTGTGTTTGTGTAACAGCACTTGCCCCTACAGCCCTGCTAGAGGCTACCTGGGGTAGCTTTGTGTTTGTGTAACAGCACTTGCCCCTACAGCCCTGCTAGAGGCTACCTGGGGTAGCTTTCTCTGAGTGTAACAGCACTAGCCTCTACAGCCGCGCTAGAGGCTACCTGGGGTAGCTTTGTCTGTGTCTATGTAAAAGCACTTTCCCCTACAGCCCTGCCAAAGGCTACCTGGGGTAGCTTTGTCAGTGTCTGTGGAACAGCACTTGCCCCCACAGCCAGCTAGAGGCTACCTGGGGTAGCTTTGTCTGGATGAGTGGGTGGGTGGTTGAGTGAGGGGGTGAGTTGGTGAGTGAGATTCTAGTTTTTACCACAAGAGGGCAGCATTGAGTCGCGAAATAATTTGTGTGGGGGGAGTGGTGGTGCAGTGGTTAGCGCACTGTATGTGAGTGGGGAGTGGTGGAGCAGTGGTTAGGGCATTGTGTGTCTGAGTGGGAGTGTTGTGCAGTGGTTAGCGCACTGTGTGTGTGAGTGGGGATGATGGTGCAGTGGTTAGCGCACTGTGTGTGTGTGTGTGGGGAGTGATGGTGGTGGTGTTGTAAACATCGCTAGAACTGGGAGAGAGACAACGGCGGTCGGGCGTGGTGGTGGTGGCCACCCACTCCCTCTGTGTGTGAGTGGGGAGTGGTGGTGCAGTGGTTAGCGCACCCGGGCGGTCCTGGGCGGTCCCGGGCGGTCCCGTGTCGTCCCGGGCGGTCCCGGACGGTCCCGGGCAGTCCCGGGCGGTCTCGGGCGGTCCCGGGCATTCCAGGGCGGTCCCGGGCGGTCCCGGGCGGTCCCGGGCGGTCCCCGGGCGGTCCCCGGGCCGTCCCCGGGCCGTCCCACGGGCCGTCCTCCGGGCCGTCCCCCGGGCCGTCCCCCGGGCCGTCCCCCGGGCCGTCCCCCGGGCCGTCCCCCGGGCCGTCCCCCGGGCCGTCCCCCGGGCCGTCCGCCGGGCCGTCCCCCGGGCCGTCCCCCGGGCCGTCCCCCGGGCCGTCCCCCGGGCCGACCCCCGGGCCGTCCCCGGGCCGTCCCCCGGGCCGTCCCCCGGGCCGTCCCCCGGGCCGTCCCCCGGGCCGTCCCCCGGGCCGTCCCCCGGGCCGTCCCCCGGGCCGTCCCCCGGGCCGTCCCCCGGGCCCGTCCCCCGGGCCGTCCCCCGGGCCGTCCCCCTGGGCCCGTCACCCGGGCCGTCCCGGGCCGTCCCCCGGGCCGTCCCCCGGGCCGTCCCCCGGGCCGTCCCCCGGGCCGTCCCCCGGGCCGTCCCCCGGGCCGTCCCCCGGGCCGTCACCCGGGCCGTCCCCCGGGCTGTCCCCCGGGCCGTCCCCCGGGCCGTCCCCCGGGCCGTCCCCCGGGCCGTCCCCCGGGCCGTCCCCCGGGCCGTCCCCGGGCCGTCCCCCGGGCCGTCCCCCTGGGCCGTCCCCCGGGCCGTCCCCCGGGCCGTCCCCCGGGCCGTCCCCCGGGCCGTCCCCCGGGCCGTCCTTCGGGCCGTCCCCCGGGCCGTCCCCGGGCCGTCCCCCGGGCCGTCCCCCGGGCCGTCCCCCGGGCCGTCCCCCGGGCCGTCCCCCGGGCCGTCCCCCGGGCCGTCCCCCGGGCCGTCCCCCGGGCCGTCCCCCGGGCCGTCCCCCGGGCCGTCCCCCGGGCCGTCCCCCGGGCCGTCCCCCGGGCCGTCCCCCGGGCCGTCCCCCGGGCCGTCCCCCGGGCCGTCCCCCGGGCCGTCCCCCGGGGACCCCAGGGCCGTCCCCCGGGCCGTCCCCGGGCCGTCCCCGGGCGTCCCCCGGGCCGTCCCCGGGCCGTCCCCCGGGCCGTCCCCCGGGCCGTCCCCCGGGCCGTCCCCCGGGCCGTCCCCCGGGCCGTCCCCCGGGCCGTCCCCCGGGCCGTCCCCCGGGCCGTCCCCCGGGCCGTCCCCCGGGCCGTCCCCCGGGCCGTCCCCCGGGCCGTCCCCCGGGCCGTCCCCCGGGCCGTCCCCCGGGCCGTCCCCCGGGCCGTCCCCCGGGCCGTCCCCCGGGCCCGTCCCCCGGGCCGTCCCCCGGCCGCCGGGCCGTCCCCCGGGCCGTCCCCCGGGCCGTCCCCCGGCCGTCCCCCGGGCCGTCCCCCGGGCCGTCCCGGCCGTCCCCCGGGCCGTCCCCCGGGCCGTCCCCCGGGCCGTCCCCCGGGCCGTCCCCCGGGCCGTCCCCCGGGCCGTCCCCCGGGCCGTCCCCCGGGCCGTCCCCCGGGCCGTCCCCGGGCCGTCCCCCGGGCCGTCCCCCGGGCCGTCCCCCGGGCCGTCCCCCGGGCCGTCCCCCGGGCCGTCCCCCGGGCCGTCCCCCGGGCCGTCCCCCGGGCCGTCCCGGGCCGTCCCCCGGGCCGTCCCCGGGCCGTCCCCCGGCCGTCCCCCGGGCCGTCCCCCGGGCCGTCCCCCCGGGCCGTCCCCCGGGCCGTCCCCCGGGCCGTCCCCCGGGCCGTCCCCCGGGCCGTCCCCCGGGCCGTCCCCCGGGCCGTCCCCTGGGCCGTCCCCCGGGCCGGTCCCCGGGCCGGTCCCCGGGCCGTCACCCGGGCCGGTCCCCGGGCCGTCCCCCGGGCCGGTCCCCGGGACGGTCCCCGGGCCGGTCCCCGGGCCGGTCCCCGGGCCGTCCCCCGGGCCGTCCCCCGGGCCGGTCCCCCGGGCCGTCCCCCGGGCCGGTCCCCCGGGCCGTCCCCCGGGCCGTCCCCCGGCCGTCCCCCGGGCCGTCCCCGGGCCGGTCCCCGGGCCGGTCCCCCGGGCCGGTCCCCGGGCCGGTCCCCGGGCCGGTCCCCGGGCCGGTCCCCGGGCCGTCCCCCGGGCCGTCCCCCGGGCCGTCCCCCGGGCCGTCCCCCGGGCCGTCCCCCGGGCCGTCCCCCGGGCCGTCCCCCGGGCCGGCCCCCGGGCCGTCCCCCGGGCGGTCCTCCGGGCCGTCCCCCGGGCCGTCCCCCGGGCCGTCCCCGGGCCGTCCCCCGGGCCGTCCCCCGGGCCGTCCCCCGGGCCGTCCCCCGGGCCGTCCCCCGGGCCGTCCCCCGGGCCCTCCCCGGGCCGTCCCCCGGGCCGTCCCCCGGGCCGTCCCCCGGGCCGTCCCCCGGGCCGTCCCCGGGCCGTCCCCCGGGCCGTCCCCCGGGCCGTCCCCGGGCCGTCCCCCGGGCCGTCCCCGGGCCGTCCCCGGGCCGTCCCCGGGCGTCCCCGGGCCGTCCCCCGGGCCGTCCCCCGGGCCGTCCCCCGGGCCGGTCCCCGGCCGTCACCCGGGCCGGTCCCCGGGCGGTCCCCGGGCCGGTCCCGGGCCGGTCCCCGGGCCGTCCCCGGGCCGGTCCCCGGGCCGGTCCCCCGGGCCGTCCCCCGGGCCGTCCCCCGGGCCGGTCCCCGGGCCGGTCCCCTGGCCGTCCCCCGGGCCGGTCCCCGGGCCGTCCCCCTGGCCGTCCCCCGGGCCGTCCCCCGGGCCCGTCCCCCGGCCGTCCCCCGGGCCGTCCCCCGGGCCGTCCCCCGGGCCGTCCCCCGGGCCGTCCCCCGGGCGTCCCCCGGGCCGTCCCCCGGGCCGTCCCCCGGGCCGTCCCCGGCCGTCCCCCGGGCCGTCCCCCGGGCCCGTCCCCGGGCCGTCCCCGGGCCGTCCCCCGGGGCCGTCCCCCGGGCCGTCCCCGGGCCGTCCCCGGGCGTCCCCGGGCCGTCCCCCGGGCCGTCCCCCGGGCCGTCCCCGGGCCGTCCCCCGGGCCGTCCCCCGGGCCGTCCCCCGGGCCGTCCCCCGGGCCGTCCCCCGGGCCGTCCCCCGCCGTCCCCCGGGCCGTCCCCCGGGCCGTCCCCGGCCGTCCCCGGGCCGTCCCCCGGGCCGTCCCCGGGCCGTCCCCGGGCCGTCCCCCGGGCCGTCCCCACGGGCCTCCCCCCGGGCCGTCCCCGGGCCGTCCCCGGCCGCCCCCGGGCCGTCCCCGGGCCGTCCCCCGGGCCGTCCCCCGGGCCGTCCCCCGGGCCGTCCCCCGGGCCGTCCCCCGGGCCGTCCCCCGGGCCCGTCCCCCGGCGTCCCCCGGGCCGTCCCCCGGGCCGTCCCCCCGGGCCGTCCCCCGGGCCGTCCCCGGGCCGTCCCCCGGGCCGTCCCCCGGGCCGTCCCCCGGGCCGTCCCCCGGGCCGTCCCCCGGGCCGTCCCCCGGGCCGTCCCCCGGGCCGTCCCCCGGGCCGTCCCCCGGGCCGTCCCCCGGGCCGTCCCCCGGGCCGTCCCCCGGGCCGTCCCCGGGCCGTCCCCCGGGCCGTCCCCCGGGCCGTCCCCCGGCCGTCCCCCGGGCCGTCCCCCGGGCCGTCCCCCGGGCCGTCCCCCGGGCCGTCCCCCGGGCCGTCCCCCGGGCCGTCCCCGGGCCGTCCCCCGGGCCGTCCCCGGGCCGTCCCCCGGGCCGTCCCCCGGGCCGTCCCCCGGGCCGTCCCCGGGCCGTCCCCGGGCCGTCCCCGGGCCGTCCCCCGGGCCGTCCCCCGGGCGTCCCCCGGGCCGTCCCCGGGCCGTCCCCGGGCCGTCCCCCGGGCCGTCCCCCGGGCGTCCCCCGGGCCGTCCCCCGGGCCGCCCCCGGGCCGTCCCCCGGGCCGTCCCCCGGGCCGTCCCCCGGGCCGTCCCCCGGGCCGTCCCCCGGGCCGTCCCCCGGGCCGTCCCCCGGGCCGTCCCCCGGGCCGTCCCCGGGCCGTCCCCCGGGCCGTCCCCCGGGCCGTCCCCCGGGCCGTCCCCCGGGCCGTCCCCCGGGCCGTCCCCCGGGCCAGTCCCCCGGCGTCCCCCGGGCCGTCCCCCGGGCCGTCCCCCGGGCCGTCCCCGGGCCGTCCCCCCGGGCCGTCCCCGGGCCGTCCCCCGGGCCGTCCCCCGGGCCGTCCCCCGGCCGTCCCCCGGGCCGTCCCCCGGGCCGTCCCCCGGGCCGTCCCCCGGGCCGTCCCCCGGGCCGTCCCCCGGGCCGTCCCCGGGCCGTCCCCCGGGCCGTCCCCCGGGCCGTCCCCCGGGCCGTCCCCCTGGGCCGTCCCCCGGGCCGTCCCCCGGGCCGTCCCCCGGCCGTCCCCCGGGCCGTCCCCCGGGCCGTCCCCCGGGCCGTCCCCCGGGCCCG